>NC_141023.1:19510000-19810000 GCF_052040795.2 Danio rerio
TAGCAAGACAACATGAAGCAGAGACGTCCTTTAAAAACCACTAAGCACCTGACTGAATTACATGAGCCACCAGGGACAAAATACTTGCAACAACCCATTCACATACAAACTGTCCAACTCTCACACACACATCACTGTAAACCCAAATCTCCTAAGAGATGACAGTGAACTGCATAGTAAAATCAAAATAAAGCTAGTTCCATTCACACAATATATATATATATATATATTCAGTTAAATCACTCACTGTGCAACACTGTGCTGTAACAAATGATCTCTTCATGCCTGCAGAAGTCTGAAAAGGGGCCCAGTCTTTACACACACGTCACGTTCACGTGCACTGAAATGGGGGAAACTAAAGACCAGATAAAACCTCATCAAGTCAGTCATGATTGGGTGTGGGTGTGTGTGTGGGATGCATGTGCCTTAGTTCAGGTCATCATAGATGCTGGGTGCTGGAGGAACTGCAAGTTTTGGTCGCTTTTTCCGACTTGAGAGACCCAGAGCATTCTGGGAGCTGCTACCGCTGCTCCCGCTGCCTGCTATTCTGTCTCGCTCCTGTGCTTTATCCCTCTCTCCTGCGGGAGTCAGAGAAAGCGTGCTGGGCTTCTTCTTCTTCGGTCTCTTGGATTCAGAGTTATTGGTGCCTGAGAACGAGATCATGTCATGACAAGCAGATACATGTGGCGTCTTGACAAAAAAAAAAAGTCTTCAGGAAACTCACTGGCTTTTGAAGATGCCGAGTCTGATGGGGAGATGTCAGAGGAAGCGTCCCAATGGAGACGGGACATGATGAGCTGGCCATCAGGGGGTTCATAGGCCTCGTTTTCCAGCATGGTGTCAGCGTCTGGTAGTGTTGACCTGGTAAACAGAAACAGGAAATGACTCTCTCGTCAAAAACGCTGAATTGGCACCTCAGTTCAAGGAAAAAGTCGACAGATGGAGTATGACACCTAAACTACATTTTCCAGTGATCTGACCTGGTTTCTTGTCAGCAATTATGTTATGAGTTGAAACGCTTTAATTTGAGAAATTAACATCTTTCAAATCTGACTCACAGCTGCTTTCTTAAATAGAAACTAGACCACAACATCAGTGTGCGGATTATGGAAACATGCAGAGTTGATGAAAAGGAGAGGTGGAATCAAGCTTCCTCATGACATAACACAAAGCATGAGGAGGTCATTTAAACACAGACAGGGTCTTATTTTATAGCTAACAAATTAACAAGAAGCTTTTTATACTAGCCTAAAGGTCTTTTGCACACTGAAGTCTGACATTTTTGCATGCGTTTTTGCATATCCAGTCTGACGCGTATTCATTAATCCATTATGAAAAAACGCAAAACGTTTCGGAGTAAGTTTAAGCAGTGATACCTTCTCCTGTCTTCTCCAAAGTAGAAAAAGCAAGAGGAATAGGCTGCATATTGTGTTCATCCAATACTGCATTGAGGAAGGAGAGATCAGCTTATTATCAAAGAGCTGCGCTGGATTATCCCAGAATGCAACATTTATCAGGAAATCAGTGGAATTTTGATACATTGCTTGAGACTTCACACATTCACGTACGTAAACATCCTGAACGGAGACTGGCAATACCATAGACATTATAAAGCATGGTCCACTTTCAGTCCGGCCTCCGTCTATTATGATAATGCCATGGGCAGTACGTCAAATGTGCCAGTCACTGAATCCAGCATAACTTAACTGTCCGCCACTCACTCTGTTTTAACTTTATGAAAAACAGTGCATAAAGTAATCTGTAGCTCAAATGACGACATTCTGTATTTAGCAAAATACCTTTTAATCTGCTATTTCGGATGCAAAAAGCAGCTGAAAGAGAGACAGGTGCAAATTTTGCAGGCAGTGTGTCAATGCATTGCACACAACATGGAGTAAAATGTTTTTACGTGCAAAAATTATTGATGAAAATGTCAGATTCTGTGTGCAATAACCTTTACTAATTACACTACTCTTAATGTAAGCATACAAGTTTCTAAAGAACACTCCAGCTTTTTTTGAAAATCACTTCACAAGTCATTTACAGTTAAACAGTTGAGTTTGCTTGACAGTTCTGTAGTTACATGAACATGAAAATATGCTATTTTCTCTGGGCTGACATGGCTAGGAACTATATTATCATTCCAGTGTAATTATCAAAGAACTTTGTGTTTGTGTTCCTGTAAATGGCCTTTGGGTATGTTTCTCTCTGTAGTCATTTAAAAGATCATTTTAACATCGTTCTAAACACCACATACAGAAACATACACCATGTTACTAGGAGATGGATATGAAATAAAAACATTAGTGCTGCTTTATATAGCAACTGTACATTAGGCACTTCATTTGGTTTAAAGCTTTTTTAGATAAATAAAATCGTGTAGAAGAAAAACATTCAGACATTTGTTTGGCAATCTTATCCCAAGTTTTTAAAAGTTACACACATCAGCATCAGTGGGAGATGTTGGTTACCCAGGTACTTTTCTCCAACTCTTTAATAAATGCTATGAATTCAGACATATTACTTGACTCGCTATACAGTATGGAAGCTGGCATATTTAACAGGGAATTTGTTCCAAATTGGCTCCAAATACAGTTTTATATCCTCCAACTGTATGAAATTGTATAAGTCTGTGGATTACGCAATGTTTTATGAAATCTACTCAACATCTGCTGACTATCTGTGATGTTCAGTGACTACATATACATGGACATCAGTGAATAATCTGAATAACACAATAATATGATTAAAGCTAATGATAACTTGAGCTCCTTTCATGATCCCATTTGACATGTTATAGCACATAATTCGATTAACATCATTGCACCGCTATCCACATTTCCTCTGGAGTTTCATGTAATTTTGGGCGTTTCAATTTTAATTTGTTGACTTTAACTACAGTTTGGCACTTTCACCTTCATTCAGGAACATTTCACGCATGCCCCTCCTGACAAACGAGATATTGGATGAGAGTATGAAGTGCTGGAAGAGGGGGGGGGGGGAACTCTGCATTTTACAGACTTGGTAGAGGCATAAAAAAAGTGTCAAACAGCCGTGTGTGTATCGTTTATCCTGTCACAAAACATGACGAAAGTCCTACACTAAGGTAATAGTATGATTGCGGTGTTTACATGTCTGTACTGCACTTCAAGAATGTGACTCAAATCAGCATACTCCACGTCTTAATTCCATTTCAGATTAAAGCATCACTGTATACATAGTAGACTCTTAATCGGAGTATTGTCCTAATCATATTAAAATTAACAGATTCATTGTGTCCATGTAAATGTACTCACTGACTGCGTACTGGAATACAAATCTGGGGTGAAAGTAGTGTATCCTAGGCTTTAGTTCATAATGAATGAGCTTATGCTAACAGACAAAGTAGTTATTAGAAAATGTGGAAATTAACAAACACCAAGGTTAATAAATGCTTGTTAATTTGCATTAGCTAATGTTAAAACAGACACACACACAAAAACTAGAAGCAGCTAACTAAGCAGCTATGGTTGGTGTACCGCAGCTCTCAATACTCAGACCCTTTCATTTTTCACTATTTGTTTTGGTTCCTGCTACAAATGATCAAAAGCTTGACGAAGAGGATGTACAGGGAGAGATGTAAGGAAAAGAAAGCATGTGGATTCTTTTCGGACTGGTTGAGGTAAGGGTTCGGGGAGAAGGGGTGAAACTCACGCGGACGGCCCAAGGAGGAAGACTCTGACTGCCCTCCTCTGTTCGTCCGTGTGCTGGGGACACCGCTGGGACCTGCCAGGACACAACGTGGCATTACGCACTGCACCAGAGACAGTGATGAGCGAGAGACTCAGTGAGCACCAGCAGCCGTGTTTGAAGGGGTTAGATATTAGCCATTAGGGAAGGGGGCTTCAGTGCTGGCTGATGCTCAAAAAATCTCTTGCTTTGTAAAAACAGGCAGTGCTTTGAAACAACCCATCCAAATTGGGAAATTATGGGTTACTCCTCATGTCAAATTGGAATGTAGGCAGATTATTTCAATTGAAAAATGTTTAACAGACCAAATGGAGAAGCCAAATGAAATGACAGAAAACTGAAAAGCGCACACCAATTGAAAACGTAGTGGTTTGTATGGAGTTGCCAGTTGTGTTCCGTAAAATCAGTCCCAACATAACATGATCATTTCCATTTGCCCAAATGAAAAAGATCATGCACTCACACATCACATGCACAATCTCCACCTCTACAGCAGCTCAAACACTTTTACAAACATACATCTGTATTGCAAGAAAATATATATATATATATCCTTGATCACATGACACAAGCTTTATTACATACTGTAATAAAACGGCTGGGTTCCACACAATTTGTGTTGGGATGACATGAAGGAATTAAGTTAACATATTCATTTTTAGAAATTGAAGTGGATTGAACATAAACCAATTAAGTTGTGCCCCCAAAAACTCAAGAATTGATTCTTTTTTTTCAGCTTAGTCCCTTTATTTATCTGGGGTCACCACAGAATGAACCACCAACTTATCCAGCATATGTTTTACGCAGCGCATACCCTTCCAGCTGCAACCCATCACTGGGAAACACCCAAACAAACTCATTCACACACATACACTACGGACAATTTATCCTACCCAATTCACCTGTACCGCATGTCTTTGGACTGTGAGGGAAACCGGAGCACCCGGAGGAAACCCACACGAACGCAGGGAGAACATGCAAACTCCACCCAGAAACGCCAACTGACCCACCCGAGGCTCGAACCAGCGACCTTCATGCCGTGAGGTGACAGCACTACTTACTGTGTTGTTTCAGCTTATTTTAAGTAAATACTTTAAACAAACATTAAACGTCATGTTTTGAGTGTGGAAACAGCTCACTAATGAAATGCATTTTATTCATCATCAAACTAATCAAATAAATAACCATTTTTAAATCAAACAAAAAGTGATCAGGGGTTGCGTAATTAATGTATCTGTGCTCTTTAGGTAAGAGATTCATCAGAATAAACAGCAAAAGAATATAACACTCATCATCTTTTTTATTTTCATTAATTTTTTTCTCTCTTTCAAGGTTGTGTTGAGTTGACCTTGTGTTCAATATATTATTTTAGTATTCTTCAGATATTCTAATGACTCACAGTTCAAAAGAACTGGAGTTGCACCTGATCCTTTTACCCTGATAAATGCTTAGATGCAGTTTTAAGGAATAGCCGTGTCCATTAAGGCTTTTTCATTTTTTCTTTTTCTTTTTTACATTTTTCAAGTGCTTTGACTTTCTTTTGCTTTAAATATCCATTTTCATCTTGGTTATTAGTCATAAATGTATTTGTTAACACTTTATTTTGACGGTCCATTTAAGTAGACTGTCTGCTTAATATCTATTGATACTGCTATGACTAG
This sequence comes from Danio rerio, assembly GCF_052040795.2. Classification (NCBI taxonomy): domain Eukaryota; kingdom Metazoa; phylum Chordata; class Actinopteri; order Cypriniformes; family Danionidae; genus Danio; species Danio rerio. The sequence goes on from NC_141023.1 coordinate 19,515,391, forward strand.
AGGAAACTTTGCAAATACTTGTCAACTTACACTAACCCAACCCCAACCTAACAGTCTACTTATAATCTAATGAGAATTTGTTGGCATGTAGATGCAATGTAACTTAAATTCAACAAATAGACCATCAAAATAAAGTGTGACCATGTACTGTTCCTTGTTTGTTTATGACTTTTGTTCAGTGCATCTATATCTAATACATCTGCATCGATATGTTGCTTTATATTGGGTTAAAAAGTTCTAAAGCTAAAAGGGTTAGATCAATAGTTACACACTGTAAAACAAAATATCTGTTTATTAACAGTGTCCATATTTTGTGATTCACAAGTGTTTGCCATTTATTTAAAGTTGTGAATTGCATTTGGGGACCTTGATCTCTGTTCTGTCCACTTCTGATGATGCAAATCCAACTCTACAGTTTAACTAAGTGACTTTTATTGACATTTTAGTGCTTGAAATGATGTATTGGAAATAATAAATAGAGAAATTGGTCTGTAAAATAACAGAAAATGTACTGGTATAACAGTGTACTGTATAACAATGTACTGAAAATGTATGGTTTGTGTAGCATCATATAAAACACCAACAACGTATCACTTTAAACTAGGGCTGCACGATATTTGAAAAAAAAACTGACACTAGATGACTTAAATGTAATTATCGCGGGTAGGGTAATTGGGATCATTTTGTGGAGCATTTGCAGAAACCATAATAAACCAATAACAAGCATTGATAAATACAGTAGAGCAAAGATACAGCTAAAATCAAGAGTGCTTTACTGTTTTCTTGAAGTCCAGCAGTATTAAGGAACACAAACTGAATAATCAAATGTAAAATAGTATATACATAAATACAATTATTCCTAAACAATCAAACAAACATTATAATTCATAATGCCCGAATGCTTGAACTGGCTTTAAATGCTAACATGGGCCTAAAGAAAGAATGCAAATGCTAAAATTAATATTGTTGATCAGTGCAAAATGTAACTATAAATCACATGCTTTTCAACTGTGGCTATTGGTCAACAATAACCCTGAATCCAGATTACAAATCCTGCAATGTGACTATTGCGAATACAAACATTGCATTGCGATATGGATGCAGAAACTATATATTGTGCAGCTCTACATAAAAAGTCAAATTTTCACACTTTTCAAGGTTAAAAGTTGTTGGAAGAAAAATCAAGGTCTTGTAATGTAATCAAAAGCATAAATAAATGGGGAAAAATTAAAACAGGAATCACAAAACAGAACACTGCTAATACTGATATGTTATAGATTCAAAAAGAGGAGGGCAAACCAAAATGAACACCTGTGGCTCCTGGTAATACCCTGAGGTCATCTGAAACCAAACAATCTAGTCTGTGCAAGACACTGAACAATGCTATTACCCTTAAACCTCAGCCTTGGCAAACGGTCCTGAGCGTGTTCATGGCAGCCTGCAGAACAAGCTGCACCATTTTGATTAACAAAACAACACATGTCCCACCCATCACTGTTGCAATCAGGGTTTCTTGCACAGACTGATTGTTTCATGAGACCTCAATGTGCTATCTGGTGCCACAGGTTTAATATTGTTTTGCTTGTACACATTTTTTTTTTTACTCTCAAAAATAGTTTCAGTTCAAATGAATGTTCTGCTCAGAAAAAAAATTGCATCACGGATGCCCTGGAGGTGAAAAAATAAAATAGTTCTAAAAATGAAGATTCAAAGTTATTACCCCTCATAGTTTTTGGCTGTTGTGGAATAAAATATTTACTTTCTTTTGCTGGCAAAGAAAAGACAACAAACTTGGCGACTGCATCTTTTCAGTGACTAAGGCAGTGGAAAGAAGCCCTAAATATGAGTGTCTTGAGTGTACCACACAGTGTGAATTTGCACGAGTAGAATCACAGATGTTTAAGAGCTGTTAGTTCACTAGCATGGACTGAAATCTTACCGAGTGCACATTTTCTTTGTATGCTCTGACACAACTCCGCATTGCTGAGGAAAGAGAGAGAGAGTGTGTGTTAGCAAGAAAGAAACCACAGTGGAAATCAATAGCCTAATTTAATACTTTCATTATTATTACTTTCAATAATTTCAAAAAGTGCTCTTGAAACACATTACATTTCTCTTTATTTCTGTAGCCCTTTACAATGTACATTGAGTCATAGCAGCTTAACATAAAAGTTCTAGTAAAGTGTCAGTCCAGTTTTCAGAGTTGAAGTTCAGTTTAGTTCAGTTCAGTGTGGTTTAATATTCACTGCTGAGAGTCCAAACACTGAAGAGCAAATCCATTGATGTGCAGCTCCACAAGTCCCAAACCAAGCAAGCCAGTGGCGACAGTGTTGAAGAACAAACTTCACCAATTGATGAAAGTAAAGGGGGAAAAAACTGGAGAGAATTCAGGCTTTACGGCCTGGTTCACTAAGAGTGCTCACAGTTACACTGTTAAAGTATTATCTTTAATTCAGGTATATAATAAAGGTTTATATATTAATTTATAAATAGTTCAAAGTTTTAATAGTTTAAAACTTTAAATGGAAGATCCTCTTTAAATGATTACATTTACTACATAACAAAAATGCAAAGCTTTTTTTATTGTTTTAAGCTGCATTTTTAAGAAAAGGCTTGCTAAATAAGACTTTTATTTGTAATGTACTTAATGTATATGCAATTGATGCACCTCTGAGCTTTTTAGTTAGAATTCATTATTATAATTAAAAAAAAGAAATTGTAAAAAAATTGCATTGCTTATACTTTTTAGCTGTCATTAAACAATTCAAAGATTGAACTGCAGCAAAAAATGTTGAATGAATTCCTTAATTCATATAAATAAAATATCATCAAAGTCTATAAAAAACTGCAGTGAAAACTCCCATTTCTAAAATCAAGCCCAAAAGTAAGCTCCAGTCAAGGGAAGATGTTTTGAACAAAGAAGTGTCCAAAGACTCCAAGGTTTAAAGCTGGAGAACTGTAGAAATGAATTGCTTGTCAGGGCTAAAATTCCTTTATAAAAAAAGAATAAATAAATAAAATAAAATCAATCGGCAAGCTTCATCACCAAAAGTTAATTGGAAAGGCTTCAAAAAATATTTTCTTTGCTCTCCATCAATAACAGCATATTCAGTTCTTTCCTACATTGTTTCTGTGTGGATGTTCAGAAAGGACAGGTTCAATGGTCAAACCAAACTAAGATTTTTTTTTTTTTTTTGTCATCAAATACACCCAGGGTTTGCATCAAACGTACTGCAGGATCTATATAATCTTATGGGTCTGTTCTTATAGGTCCAAGACATCTTGGGATTTGTGCCATTATGGATTCTGTCAAATAATAAAAGAAAAATCCAAAGCTGAATGCCACGGCTTGAGATCATATTATGGGCCATATTTGTACACTGACAATGACCCAAAACAAATGTTGAAATCAATACAAAAATGGGTCACTGAGCACAAAAGTACAGTTTTGCCATTGCCAGCCCAGTCCACATGAACAATGCAGAAACTGTGCTAAACTGAAGCAAGAGTTCACCAACAACAATTTGAAAGGTTTAAAGATATTCGTTATGAAAGAATTCGCATTTTCCAGGATTTACCAGCCACAACTGGTACTAAAATCAGACTTATTATCTGTTCAAGTGGAGGTTACAAAAATATTAAGTAAAAAGATGACAATAATTCTGAGCAACTTGTACTTGAGAAAAATCTTTCATCATGAGGTTTAATTAAATTGTTTATTTCATTGAGTGAGATTAATAATACAATATTTGTAAAAATTATAAACTACCTTGCTTATATTTATCAGAGGTGCATTTAATTTTGATTAAGACTGTATATACACTGACTGATGTGTAAAACACAGATATATAAAACACGTGTATAAAAAGCTACTTACTGTAGTCAGAATGGATCGCAGTTCCTCGGGTCCCAGTGTCTCGTAGCTTATGCCAGAGCTGTAGTTATACTGCATGAGTGACAGAGTGAAACAATACTGCTGTAATACTACAGGAATTATTGCAAAATTGAACAAGAGAAAAGATTAAGTGACAGTTCACCCAAAAATGAAAAAATGATTATTTGATTAAAAACCATTAAGAGTTTAGTTTTCTGTTTAACCAAACAGAAACTGGCAGCTGTTGATTTCCATAGTAGGGAATAAAGATGGAAGTCAATGGCTACTGATTTCCAACATTCATCAGAATATCTTACTTTGTGTTCAACAAAAGAAAGAGGTTTTCAGAAAGAGAAGAATGAGTAAACGATGATAGAGTTTTCATTTTTGGGTAAACAATCCCTTTAATAAATTAATTCAGCTGATCCTCTCACCTTGTACATGTCTGGATTTACACCGCCGCTGAGCTCTCCTGCAGAGAGACGAGACACAAAAACACTCGCAACACGTTCAAGTGAAGAACAGCACACGAAAGATAAACTACATTCGTTTACTCACCATTCTTGTGCTTCAGGGATTTGGATCTCCTGGGAGAGTTTGGATTCTGGGACGCAAGAGATTCATTTGAATTTTAATTATGAATATTTGGCTTCTGTTTTTAACAGGTTCAAGTCTCAGAAATACTATACCTTTTCTGACTTCCTCTTCTTGGCTGTGTACACAAGAAGATAATGAACTGTTAGCGATGCATGTTGAAACCAATGCATTATTTTGTTCAGCTAAAAAAAATGTGGTAAATGTTTCAAAGCAAGTTTTGATAGAGGGAAGAGCTGACCTTTCTTCTCTGAGCCATAGGACCAGTCGTTGTCATTGATGTCGTCATTGTCTTCCTGATCGCTTTCTGACTTGCTTGTGTTATTACTGCTGGCTATTCTGTAGAAACAACAGTTAAAATGGCCTTAAACTTTTTATTAACCAAATTTCTAATTTTCCCACCAGTACATAGCAACAGATTTACAATGAAATAGATTTTTTTAAATAGCATGCAAAAAAATAGCATACAGTTTCGTCGGGACATTAATGAGCTTTAAAATTGACACCGGTGAAAAGAAAATCAAAAAACTAAAAATTAAATAAAACCAAACAAGTCTCATTGGTGTATCACAACTCATGAGCAAGGCCAGACAGAATCTGCAGACTTTTTTTGTCATTTCTGTGCAGAATTTTGTAGAATAAAATAAAGAAATATTAGCTGAAAAGTTTTAAGGTTTAGAGCACAAATCCATTAAAAAAATATATATATATACATATATATACGTATATATATATATATACACCAGCCGGTCACTTTATTAGGTACACCACCTGTACACCAAACTTCTCGTTAAAGCCAATTTCCAATCAGCCAATCACATGGCAGCAACTCAATTCATTTAAATATGGTAAAGATCTGCTGCAGTTCAAACTGAGCATCAGAATGAGGAAGAAAGGTGATTTTAATGACTTTGAATGTAACATGGTTGTTGGTGCCAGCAAGCTGGTCTGAGTATTTCAGAAACTGCTGATCTACTGGGATTTTCACGCACAACCATCTCTAGGGTTTACAGAGAATGGTTTGAAAAAGAGAGCGGCAGTTCTGTGGGCGCAAAAACCTTGTTGATGCCAAAGGTCAGAGGAGAATGGTCAGACTGGTTCTAGCTGATAGAAAGGCAACAGTGACTCAAATAACCACTCGTTACAACCGAGGTATGCAGAAGAGCATCTCTAAATGCACAACACGTAAAACCTTGAGGCAGATGTGCTATAGCAGCAGAAGACCACACCGGGTGCCGCTCCTGTCAGCTAAGAACAGGAAACTGAGGCTACAATTCACACAGGCTCACCAAATTTGGACAATAGAAGACTGGAAAAAGGTTGCCTGGTCTGATGAGTCTCGATTTCTGCTGCAACATTCGGATGATGGGATCAGAATTTGGAGTCAACAACATGAAAGCATGGATCCATTCTGCCTTTTGTCAACGGTTAAGGCTGGTAGTGCTAGTGTAATGGTTTGGGGGACATTTTCTTGGCACAGTTTGGGCCCATTGGTACCAATACATATATAGACACACACATTGTATTGTATGCAAATCACTTTAAAAATTATATATATAAAAATATATATCTGAAATAAATATTACAAAATTAATAATACGGGAAATAAATAGAATAGGTTTTTGTTCATGTTACCCTTCACTAAATATTTTAATTGCTAGTTGATGGATGATTGTACGATGGAGGGTTGAGCAGGTAAGGTAGTCTTTATGCAGTTAAATGTCTTATGTAATTTGCCTACATAAGAAAGACGACCATTCGACATAAATCCAAAGTAATTTTGCATGTTTTGTGGAATGGTACTTGCATAAAATTATGTCAACCCATTTCAGATCATCAACAAAAAAAACATTATTTATATTGCAGCAATGTTTGGTCAACTGTATAGGAAAAAGTTAAAGCAATTTTAAAAGGAAATGAATTCTGATGCTAAATGTTGTGACACCAAAGTGAGCTCACCTGCGGTTGGCTATTCGGCTGCTGTTGCGGCCCATGCCGAGACACTTCTCCAGATGAGGAGCGAAGCGAGAGGCCGCAATGCTCCGGCTGCAGTTGGGACAAACACACTCCTTATTCTTCCACTGGTTGTACACCTGCCCAAAGATGTCCACACCAGGCTGGTCCACTATTTCTACGCCAGAGAGAGAAGTATGTCAAACTAAAGCACGTAACCCAGGTTTTAGAAAATAAATTGTCTTTTTTTTACTCACCAAAATCCTTCATACTTTCTTGGTCCGTTTCATCCAGGAAGAAATAGCCCTGTTTGACGGCCCTGTGCACCTCAAAGCACAGCCCTAAACAGGCATCTTCCACTAGGTCAGAGTACACGTCATGAGCCAAGGCCTACAAACATAAATAAATCATTGATAATACTAAATACACTTACTTTCAAAAATAAAGATACACAAGCTGTCACTGACTGTTCCCTTTAAAATGGTGGAAATTTGTACCTAAAGAGTTCATAATGACACCTTAAAATTGCTAATTAGTACCTAGATGTTCCAAAGGATTGAATTAAACTTTATTTCACAAATGTAGATTGTGTCATAGCAGCTTAACATAGAAGTTGTATTAAATTGAAACAGCTTCAGTCCAGTTTTCAGAGTTGAAGTTCAGTTTGGTTTCATTTTCACTGCTGAAAGTTCAAAGGTTGTACTACTGTAATGTGTAGGTACTAATATATGAATCTAAGGTATCAATATAAACTTTTAGGTACAAATGTTTAGCTTTAGAAATGGTTTTCCTCAGTGACAACTTCTGTGCCTGTATTTCTGAACATGTAAATGGAAAGATACGTCAAGTCATGTGGAGTTTTATTGTATTCTGCTACATGTGGAGATACAGTGAAATTAAAAGACATGTCTCACAGAACTACAGTGCAACATGAAAAATAAATAATAAAAATAATAAATATGACTACGGCTGCACAGTGGGTAACACGTTTGCCTCACAGCAAGGTCGCTGGTTCGAGGCTTGGCTGGGTCAGTTGGTCATTTCTGTGTGGAGTTTGCATGTTCTCCCTGTGTTTGCGTGGGTTTTCCCTAGACGTCCAAAAACATGCAGTATAGGTGAATTGGGTAGGCTAAATTGTCCGTAGTGTTTATGTGTGTGAATGGAAGTGTATGGGTGCTTCTCAGTGTTGGGTTGCAGCTGGAAGGGCATCCACTGTGTAAAACATATGCTGGATAAGTTGGCGATTCATTCTGCTGTTGTGACACCAGATAAATAAAGGAACTAAGCCAAAAAGAAAATGAATGAATGAATGAATGAATGAATGAATGAATATGACTCCTACACAGGATGTGCAATTTTAAAAATCACACATAGCTAACATAGTGGAGCAGTAATCAATCAAACAAAAAAAAAGTTGACTATACACATAACTGAAGACTACAAAAGCAAATAAAATACAGTATTGTGCAAGATATTCTCCAAGAAAAAGGTTTTATGATTTATTTTTTAAGTATTACAATGTGATTATTGCATTTGATTGTCTTATTCAGTGCTTGTAACAGAGTTTAATAAAGTTAAAAGTCTTATATTTGTACTGACAAAGAAAATCTTAAGTCTGTAATAAAATTTAGAGTGTACCCTGTGAATGCTAGTGGTGAACGTGTATAAAACCCCAACTTTAGCTATTTTAAACTGTTTTATTATCTGTCATCATTTACCAGTACCTCTAGCTTGGTGTTATCCAGGCCTGACAGAGACATATCCTCCATTTTCATTTGCAGCAACTATGGTAGGGGAGCTGTCATTGTTGACAACAGGAGGAGGAGGAGTGGAAAACACTGAAAAACACAAACAAAAACCCATTACATCATGGTCAAATCTGCATCGTCGTCTAAATGAAACTGCGTCGTTTAGCGCCAAAGGCGAAACATGCGTAGCTAAAATAATATGCTAATGAGCATTGTAATACACACTATACACAAACTGTAGCGCTATAAAAGGATGTACAGTAAATTATTTGTTAGAAATTAAAGGCCCTATCTAAAACGCACACCCATTTCCTAGATCATTTTATCCTTATCAGTAGATGCCTGTCAAAAGCTCGTTCAACACCCACGTTGATATATAACGTTAAGCTATAACGGGATTAGGATAAATAAACGGGCATAGCGATTATCAATTTCAACAGAGGGCAAATAAAACAAATGAAGATCTGTAATTAATAACCACCGCGTCATAAACTTAATAAAACTGTTGAACACACGTACCAACAACGTCAACATAATGTTAGTTGACAGGTACTGACTACAGCACAGCATTTACTGACTGACTGACTAAACATTTGCGTTTCCGTTCGGGCGGGTTTTAATAACATTGTTTCAAAACTGCAGTGATGTGTAGTAAAGCTACAAAGTAACCGACTGCGCGCTCATTGAAACGCATTTGTTTAATATGTGTCGACTTACCAAGACTAAACGGCCCCAGTCTTGCCTCATTCACAAACCAGCCGTTCCTCTGGTTAACGACAACAGAGAACAAACCTACTCAAAACGTGCGTATGAAGGTAACGGAAACGTTATTTAACAAACACGGTTAGGCGCCTGGCTGAATAGGTCACACGAATAAAAAATGATGTTTGGAAATAAAACAACGCTGCCATTTTGGCTCCTGTCAGACATCACTAGTGTATTGCAGAGCCAACGTGACCCATCGATTCCTTTCGCCTTGAATTCGTTCCCATGCACTCTGTTGTATAGCCTATAGGCACACGTGTAGTTCACAGATAAAAAGAGAAATCCAATAAAATAAAAAGAATGAATGAGGGAACGAAGAAAAGCTACAAATAAACAAAGAAGAGAAAACGGAATGAACAGATGAAACAAATCAACAAGACAAACAAAAAGGCACAGCAAAAACAAAGAAAAAGACAAATACAACAACACTAATCACAACAAATGATTGATGGAAAAAAATACAAAGGAAAATAAAAGCTAATAACATGATGAACAAGATCAACAAAAGAACATAAACAATAGAAGAAATGAATAATAGAACAATCAACAGACAATCTCAAACAACATACAAAACAATAAACAAAAAAACAGTTGGAAAATAATACCAAGACGACAGGCAGAATTAATGATATAAAGAACAAATAAACAACATGGACTAAACAAGGAAGCTAACGGCGAGCATGACGACCGAATATCTCAAATATGTGTATTTATATGTCAGTTAAATCAGTTAACGGTTGAAAATCTAAATTTTTAACGCAACTGATAAATGTTATTAAATAAATAAATAACCAAAAAAGGTAAAAACCCAAACAAGCACTATTGTTTTTTTTTTAACTCAACCGTTAAGTTAACCCTTTTAATGCCTGCTCTACCAAATGGTTGAACATTTCGTGAATGTTTTTAAAGTCATTTAAAGTATGACTGTTTGAAATAATGGTTACCACACAGCATTGTTGGTTTACAAAAAAAATCTTTAAAAAAAATTTTTTAAAAAAATCCTGTTGCACTACTAAACTTGATTTTGGTTTTATTGTAAAAAAAAAAAAGAAAAAATGAATTAAACGTGTTAAATGAGAATCTAAAATATTTTATGGCATACTTAAAAAAGATTATTATCCGAAAATGTGTTATTTTTTTATTGTTTTTCAGTAAATTTGTCTTGCACTTCATATTTTTCAGATTCATATTAATTCTGGTACTTTTACTATAAATCAACATATCAACCATTTGGTAAAGTTTGATATTTTAGAAGTTATGAGATGTGAAAAAATGCTTTGAGTGTGTTAATTAGTCACATAATGACTTAAGAAATGCAATCCAAATATTTTTTTCTTGATGGGGTAGCAAAAAGGGTTAAATAAATAACTCAACGTTTTTTTTTTAGTGTAGAACGAACAAGACCAAACGATCTAGAACAAATCGGTGAGTGAAAAAACAAAACCGAATCAGAAGAACTGTTTAAGAGAAGGTTTATTTGCTCAAATTGTAAATTGCAGGGATATAACATCTTTTGCTATAGAAAATGTCCAAATGTTTCAAATCTGCAGTACAAATTTAAGCTTTTTTTTCTTGCCATTTCTACAAATAAACAAACATGGGGAGGCGTAAAAACTAAAACTTACCAAATTAAAAACATGTCCCCCGATCGACAAACTAACTTGAGGCTACGGCAGTGTAGCCAACTGAAAATACAAACGCAATAATATTCACTCATTACAAAGGGAGAAAGAAAAAAAGAGAAATCTATATGTACAAATACCTTACAACAGCACTGAACCCAACCCAAATCTATTTGAAAGTCTCAAAATCCTATAAAATATCAACAAATCTTGAAAGTTCCACTGGGTTTCTTATCCCGGCCCTTCTTTCAAATCATCTAGAACCATCGGGTATTTTTATTTTCCCCCAATAATGCAGCATCACACATGATACAGGCCTCGGTCAAAGATTGCACGCCTGGTTCAGCAAATTGAGCATCTATTTTGATAGCAATCTTCCGTAAATAATAATTAGTTTGTATTCATATGCAAATCATTGAACGCAATCAGAGGAAAAAAATAAATTACAGTGGCCCAATGCGTAAAAAAAATACTGAGTAAAAGGTTTTAGCTCAGTGCAGGAAGCTGGGTTGTGGGTTTAACTTAGTTGCCATTTCCGGCCAGGGTGTTGGAACGAGAGAATATACCAGTCACCCTCAAAACTGTTCGTATATACATACACACACACACACACACACACACACACACACACACACACACACACACACACACACAACAAATAATGGTACCCCTCTCTTAAATAAAACTTCTCCGTTACATTCCTTGAGCTGGTGCATGAAAGATCTGTAAAGTGGTCGACATTATGGGCTAATGAGTGAAATGCAGGAGGCATACTGAATATGTAAATAATAAATGGGCAATAGTGAACTAGGGATTCCATCATAAGTGCACTGAATTGTGGGGTAACTCACATCCATCATATTTTAAAACATATCAAATCACGTTTTAGGTTTTTGGAGCACCAAATAAACAGTGGTTGGAAAGAGGAACGAAAGTCAGCTTCAAACGACAGATAACCATTTTTAACAAACAGGAGGGAATCAAGTTTGGTGCCCCAACAAACAAACAAACAAAAAAGCTAACGAACTTCTGATAAACTAGTCCTCAATATGTAACATCAGTCTGAATGAACAGAGAACTTCAACTCAAAATCCTCTGTGGCTTCACCACATCACAAAGAAACGGCTACGGGCAGCATTCCTATAAGAGGACAAACAAAAAAAGTAGTCCATTTTCACCTTTAACCCCCTCATCGGGTGCAGGTAAGGGCACAAACGCCTTGCGAACAAGCACCGAGACCAGCGGGGTCCATGCGGTGACATTCAAAAAAATGGCTTCATTGTTCCTGAAATACCACATTTGTTTTGAACCGACAAAGCAAGGAAAACAAAAACGCCAAAGCAAAAATGGGAGCGGAACGACGCAGCTGGCAAACACAGGAGAGGTACAGACAGAGGAAAAGAAAGCAGACATTCTTCAGAGTGCAAGTATTTGGTCCCCTGTACCTCCTGAACAACAACGAAAAGATAAAATCTGCAAAACCAAGAGACTCTTTGGCTCATTCACTGAAAAGACAACAGTGCCTGCTGCTTGCTGTTCTTCTAATTTTAAACGCAGGACGTCCTGATAACACGTCAAGCCAAAAAGCAGAGCACTACAGCCTTTTGATTCTTTCCCAATGATCTGGTGTCGGTTTAGACTATTAGTTCTAAAAACCTGCCAAGCAAATTGAATGCGGGAGAAAGGAATAAAAGCAGAAGTGCAGGGGTGAAAAGAAGAGAAGGTGTGCAGATGTGTGACAGCTCCCTCCTGTGGTGGGAGGAGCGCAGTGCGGGAGCAGGCTCAGACCCTCGGCTCATGGCTCAGTTCACAGCGTTTCTGGCAGTCTGTGGGCTCAGCCTGACTCGGCTCCGGCTCAGTCCGAGTCTGAAGCGGATGAATCGTCAGAGCTGGAAGAACTGCTGCTGCTTTCAGATTTGTTCTCCTTGTCGTCCACCTCTTCGTCCTCTACGTCTTCTTCATTCTGGAAGGGAATAATTTAGATGATTATGTTGATGGGCACATTCACACCAAAAACAAACAGATGTATTCATTTTAAATGTAAGAAAATGCACTTCAAACAAAAAAAAAAGTGTGCTCAGCCAAAATAACTAGGCCTGTCAGGATGTCTATTTTTGTTGTATGATATATTGCACCAAAAATATTGCGCTAAACAATATTATTGTCACTTTAAGACCATTTTATGCCACTCACTAAATAATGCCAGAATGACAATATAATATCTTCACCAGTGGTGAGCAATAACATGTTACTAGTAATGCATTACTGTAACAGCATTACTTTTGACAGTAACTACTACTGTAACAGGGGCGACGCTAGGGACGATTCTAAGGAACCATACATTTAGGGGGGCCCGAGAGACATTATCGGCAGCAGGACCCACTCCTAACCCAGCTTTAGTTTTGGCTTTTTTGTTTCCAAATTTATTATTTAGCTGCTTTATCACATTGTAATTTTTAAAAATGCTGCTGGTCTGACTTAAATGAATTAGTGTCTAAAATGACCTTTTGTTTAAATCGGTCTTGTGTTTTGGTTGTGAGAATGCAAATTAATTGGAACTGAAGCTGATCAACAGTGTATTTTCCATGCACCACTGAAGTCACATTATCATGACATTAATGGAAGCATTAAAAATGTTCTTTGGAAAAGCAACTCAAAAATTACTTCTAACAGTAATGCATTACTTTTTGGCGTAAGTAATCGATAAAGAAATTGAGTTACTTTTTGAACGAAGTAAATAGTAACTGTAACTAGTTACAATTTTTCAGTAACTAGCACAACACTGATCTTCACAATGTGTAGCTGACGCTGATTGGTCAGCTTGTATTTTTGTTTACTGATTTGTATTTCAGTATTTAAATGTTTATTGGTATACGTTTATGTTACTAATTTCTTTGTTTCCGGTTAGCTTCAGTGGGAGGTCACATGATTTTCTTTGATTGATTTAACCTGCGAGAGTTTGTATGGTCACTCAGCATAGTGAGATCTCAATGCAAGCACCTGTTAAATGCTCCTGTTTACTCTACAGCTGGTTATCAGGCCAACACCGTAAACTAAACATAGTTTTATATTTTATTTGTTTATTTTGAGGTCCTTTTGATTGTGTTTGTGTGAAACATTTGGTTTGTTTATTTGTTTATCTTTTAGTTTTCACGGTGTTCAATAAATAAAACGTATGATGGACATCAGTATTTGGAAGCGTGGACTGTTTTAATAACCGGCGGGTAGTTACACAATGTAAGTGTGCTGTTCCAAAGAACACATTATATTTTATTCTTGAGAACATTTAATTGAATTACAGTCATTTTAACTATTTAATAATTAGGCATTGGAATGTGAAAACGCATATCCTAAGTAAATTATATTAAATGTTAACAAAAAAAAGTGCTAGGTAAAAAGTAACAGAGGCTACGATATCCAGTACCAGATCTATTTTTAGTTGTGAGACACCCACATGAAAATATCCTAAAGTAATTTATAGTAAAAATGAAAGTCTGAGCCGACATAAGCGAGGAAAGCTAAGCTATGAATCTTACATCTTCATCGTCGTCATCATCGTCATCATCACTGTCATCAGAGGATGATCCGTCAGAGTCCTTATCATCATCCTCATCGTCATCGTCCTCATCTTCATCCTCTTCATCGTCCTTTTGACAAGAACAAAATGAAATAATACATAAAACCATACCAACAATAAAAATGTGATTTAATGAAATGTTGAAATAAAGAGTGATTTAATAGCCCGTGTGATCAAACTCACCGATCTTTTAGCCTTAGGTTTGACTTTAGCATTGGTGCCACCTGGTTTTGCTGTACTCCTCCGTTTCTAAAGAAAAGCAGGGGAAATAAAAATCAATCAATAGGCAGAAATAGTCACATTTAAATTAAGAGTATTGCCTTTAATAGTTAATAAAAATGTAAATAATAATAATAAAGACTCTTAAGTGGTAGATGATTCAAGTCTGATTCGAGAAGGAATATGTTTCTCACTCACCAGAGAATTGTATTCTTTATACGCAGCTCGCTCTTGTGATGATATACTCTGTGGGGGAGAAATTCATTTTATTATTCTTCAGTTCAACACATTTAAACAGTCAATTTTAGAAATTAATCCTCAAATGGTTAAATATATGCTAAACGGTGAGAGCTTTGAATTTTATTGCCACATCAGCTTCTCTGGCTATTTATTTAATTGCAAAACCAGATCAAATTTACAATATTTTATAAATATCACTTAAAACATAAACAGCAATAAATAATACACAAGAGAAACATCTAAAAAGGTTTAAGATTTCATTTTTAAGAAAAATGAAAATCTCCTAAATAATTTTGGCGAGAAAAAAAGCAAAATAGGAACAATGGAAGTCAATATCTGACCCTAATCCTAACCCAAACCTAAACAAGTTTGCAACAAGTGATGGATGAGCAAAAGACAGAATTTTATCTTTGGGTGAAAAGTCTTTAGTAAAGGCAACACAGTGGCTTAGTAACAAGCACTGTTGCCTAACAGCAAGGAGGTTGCTGGTTCAAGTCCTGGTATGGAGGTTGCATGTTTTCTACATGCTGGCATAAGTTTCCACTACAGTCCAAATACATGTGGTATAAGTGAATTGGATGAATTGGCAGTAGCGCATGAGTTTTGAATGTAAGTGTTTGGGTATTGGCTGGAAGAGCATCTGCTGCGTAAAACATATGCCAGTGTGTTCAAGTTCAGAGTTTTAGGTTAGAAATATTCCAGTTCTTTGCTAAGGTTTACGATTGTGTTTTACTCCCTGACCCAATGATAGCAATTTTTGGCTGGTCAGATTTTCTGGAGACTCTGAACTGAAATGTACTGTTACCTGTCCAGTATGGCATGATCATAGCTTTAAAAAAAAAGCTATCCTTTGTTTCTGGATGAAAAATGTTAGGCCTCTTTTTTCTGACTGGCATCCTGGACTCAACTCCACTTCACATTTGGAAAGAATTAGATTGACCTCTTCTGGGAAAATTTGATAAAATGTGGGATCCATAAACAAAGACTAATAGTGTTGTTTAATTTCTAAAGATTTGTAAGTTTTTCCCTCTCTCTCTTTATATGCATTGCTGTGTCTTTTTATAGGTCATATGTTTTATATATGTTTTTCTGTGTCTGCAAAAAATTTAATTAAAAAAAAAACATGCCAGAATAATTGCTGGTTCCTTCCGCTGTGGTGACCCCTGATAAATAAGAGACTAAGCCAAAGGAAAAAAAAAATATGAAATCTTTAGTAAATAATAGTAAAGATATGAAGTTACCGTGAGCCACTGCTCAAGCTCCACTTTGTAAAGCCTCTGTTTCTCCTCTGCAATGCGTTTGTAGCGGTCCTTGTCTTTCTGAGGGAGTCTCTGCCAGCGGCCTCCGATTTCACCCATGCGCTCTTTCATGGGCAGATGGTTGAGTTCGCCATTCGACAGCATCTCCTGAGAGAACTTTTGATAACCATTCCTGTAGAAGCGTGAAGAGAGAATTATTAAGAAGACTGGTACATCTTTATGTTTCCTACTATGGAAGTCAATGGTTACAGATCTGCAGCTTTCTTCAGTTCAACAGAAGGTGAACTATGCCATATTAGCTTCAATTACAAAATAAAACTAATATATTAAATACACTACAAACCAGTAACTTACTGATTAATATATGTATTAATATATTTAAATATTCTAAACATTGTTAGTGGTAGAACTGTATGGTAGAACTGTATACTTAACTGTACAAATGATTTAAGTAGAACCAGTGAGATAGATGAAGCATGTCAATTAAGCTTCCTCATACACTAGTAGTTCTTCATTTAGGAGGTCTAAATGTGAGAATTGTAAATAATCAGTTCTTGCACACACACACTGAATAAACTTACGAGGGTGGTTTCTTAGGTTCGCCGTCAAATTTCATCTTTTTCCCAGGGGTTATCACTGGGGCAGGGGATCGCATTTCACTCAGCTCTCTCTGTTCAAGATAGAAGAATAAAAAAAGGGGGGTGAATACTTTCACACATTACATTTCTATGAAAAAATGTAGGCAGCAGACACTAATTTCTTGGAATTTTTCAGAACTCACTTCATATCTCTTCTGGTCCTCAGCAGCTTTCTTGATCCACACGATCTTCTCCTTCTTCTCCATGGTGTTCCAGGTGGCCTCCATGGTTTTCTGAGCTTTCGCCCGATCATTCTGTGAAAGAAAAGAGGGAGATTAATATATTATATACTAGTATATAATCAGGGCTTCAGCAGGTTTTATGAGGGTCATTTTAAGACTTTTTAAAAATCCTTTTTAGACCAACTAAAGTACATTACAGGAAAAAAGAAGGGAAAACACAACACCAATATGTTGCAAACTACATATAACAAAGAGCACATGAAGAGTTTTGTTTGTAGAAATATTTTAAAGGGAACATACAAATACATTATTTAACTTAAAATTAAATTAATTATATATAAAGTATGTAAAGGCTTGGACACTCCTGATTCATCCACTTGAGTAATTTAAATTATCTTTTACTTTCTGTTGTGACTCATTGCATATCTATATACCACTACAGCATGATTATACACACAGCACATTCCACAGACTTAAAAAAAATAAATAAGGAAATCTGCAATTTTAAGAAACATCTCTGAATGATGTCCTGAATGAAGCTGTAATGCAGCTCAATTTTGAGCATGTTGAACACTGAAGGTGCCAGTAATGAAGACAATGAGCCTCAGTGCAGAAATTATGCTAGCGCTTTGCTTTATTATGAAGCACAAGGAAAATGAAATTCTCATAAAAACTAATGCTATAGTTAAACGAACTTAAGACTTGTTACTATGATTTAAAATTAAACTTAATTTACTAAAAAGTAATTTAAGACTTTAAAAATGTGTAACCAAAGATGAGAATTAAATGAAGATTATACAGGCAGGTATACAGTGCTCAGCATAAACGAGTACACCCCATTTTGAAAATGAATGTTTTTCTCCATTTCTCACTGAATATAGGCAATGTATTTTGGTGCATTTAAACTAAACATATATTTATTAAAATAATATTTTAACAAACCAAACATATTTAGCAATTTAAAGATAATACAATTGAATTCAAGCAAAACATTGCAAAATAAATGACAAACTACAAAATTTTATCCATTTTTTTTTGTAAAACATATACATTTGGGTGTTCTAGTTTTTGGACCGTTCTCCTAAGTTATTTCATTAGATAAGCTCCAGATTTGGATTCAGTACTGACTAATCTAATGTATATGCACAAATATAATTTTTTCATTTTGTCAGTTTCACATGACAACTCTAGTAAGAAAGTGCAATCTTTTTAACAAAACACTGTTTTAGTGAATTTCATTTATAACTGCATACCTTAAACCGGGCCAGATAGTCTCCGATGACGCTCTGTTGCCAGATTTCCTGAGCTGTTTTGGGCGTTTCTGGTAGCTTCCCTTTCTCCTCTCTGCTCTGTTTTTCAGCCTCTGCCTTCAGGGCCATCTCCAGGGTTTTATATTTCTCCTATTAGAAAGATTAGAAAACAATTAAGTAAACTAATACAGCGATGTTATGAGGACAATGCCAGATGGTAACGTTACCTTCTTCTTGTCAGTAAGCTCATTCCACATGCGGGCCAGCAGTCTGGTGAGCTCCATGTCAGAAAGCTCAGGTTTTTCCTGCTTAAGTTTTGGACGCTTCTCCTCAGAGAATATGAACATTGCAGAAATGGGCGGCTTGGGCTTTTCTGCGCTAGGCTGTTAGGATAACAGGAAAAAAAAAGGCCATTACAGAAATTAAGTTTATCTTACTGTAAGCTAAGGTTGCACAGTTTACCGGTACTTCGGTAGCACATCGATACTATGGCTCCAAAATACTGGTGGCACCCCTTTAGTTTGTAAACGGTAGTATTATCATTAACGGTTCTACAATATGTTGCATGTGGAAAAAAAATCAAACATTAAACTAAACTTACAAACTAAAATGCTCAAACATTTGTGCAAGCAAATAATCAATAGACCACTTTATTTTACTTTCATTTTACCTGTTTGCATACGGGTCATAGTTTGCTGCGGTCATGATGGATCATATGGCGTGATCAATTATTATAGTCATAGTATATTCAAAAAAAGCAGTGAAAGGCTGCTACAAATAATCTATTTTCAATAATAAGGGAATTGAATTTAAGTATTCTGACATATAAAATAGTATTTCGGACAATTTGCTTTATTTCATAGATTTGAGTTATGAATTAACACAGTATTGCGATACTACTTGGTATCGTCATACTTCAGCTGGTATGGTATCGTGGCCTGAATTGATAATATCGTGACAACCATACTGTAAGCTAATTCAAGATGATTGACAGGTGCTCTGACCTTTGCTTTAGAGCTTTTCTTTTTTGAAGCCGGGCTGCTGATTCCGCCGGCCTTTTTGAAGCTGCCCATCTTCTGTTCTGACAGTATTCTCTGCTGTTCCTCCTCTGAGATACTCTGCCACGCACAGACAGCATGTTTAAAATGCAAACCAAGCAGCAAAATTGTACAAACAACACACCAACAGAAGCGAGCATCTATTATACTCATTAAGGCAAGGCAAGTTTATTTATATAGAACATTTCATACACAAAGCTAATTCAGAGTGCTTTACATAAACAGGAATAAAAGAGAGAAGTATAAGAAAATAAAAACAAAGAATAAAAATGATTATGATTAAGGTATACTTACTAACAAGTAGCGGTTCATCTCAACTTCATATTCTTTCTTTTTCTGTGTAGAGCAAATTTAAAGCAAGAAATTACTTTTTATGCACCAACGTAGGTTTGTTTAGAGATGTCCAAATCCAGTCCTGGACGGCCAGAGTCCTGCATAGTTAAGCTGCAACACACCTGCCTGGAAGTTTCTAGTATACCTAAAAAGAGCTTGTTTTGCTAGTTTAGGCGTGTCCAATCGGGGTTGGAACTAAATTTTGCAGGACACCGGCCCTCCAAGACTGCATTTGGGCACCTCTGGTTTAGATTATCAACTGGTGACAAACATATGGAAGTGTGCCAAATAAAAGCACTGTTTGAATGAGTGCATTACAGACCTGTTCACATCGCTTTTGGTATGCGTCTTTCTCGGCCTGTTTGAGGAGTTTCCAGCGCTGGCTGCACATGACCATACGCTCCGTACTGGGAACGTCCTTCATACTGGACATCAGCTCAGCACAGAACAAAGAATAACCGTTTCTAAAAAAAAAAAAAAAAAAAAAAAAAAAAAAAAAAAGATGAGAGATTTGACTTTATACACACTGTACAAAAACTAAAACTTCAAAAAAAACAATTCTGGTCATTTGAAAGATAAGAAATATTGGTCACACTTTATTTTGATGGTCCATTTGTTGAATTTAAGTTACATTGCATCTACATGTTAACTAATTCTCATTAGATTATTAGTAGACTGTGAGGTTGGGGTTAGTGTAAGTTGACAAGTACTTACAAAGTTCCTTATAGTGAGTTAAATGTCTGTTGAAGGAGCAATATCAGCAGATATTAAACAGACAGTCTACTAATACTCAAATAGGCCATCAAAAAAAATGTTACCGACATATCAGAATAAAACAGGATTCAAAGTAAACCATGTAACCAAATCAAAAGCATTTCAATTACTAAAATAAAAATGAGGGCTAATAAAAATACAAAAAAAAAAAATCAAAGAAAATGTTTTGAAATACATAATTTTATTAATATTAAACACAATAACACTACAAAGGCAACAGAAAAAAACAAGTTACATTTGTATTATTGCCCTTTTTCACTATGAAATAAAAAACGTGCTTCTAGCATCTGATTTTTGCTCTTGCAAATAGAGTTTCCATCTCATAATTCTCATCATAATTCATCGACTTTATTGTCTCAGAACTGCTAGTTTATAGGCTCTCACTTTATTTAAATAATAGACTCAAAACTGTGAGTCACAAGCCTGCAATTTAGAAGGTAGGCATTTGATCTGTGTGAAAGTTACAATAATTAAATTTCTATTAAAACCGGGTTGCAGGTTTCACCAAATCAAATTTAAGACTTTAAGATTTTTTAAGCCCATGAAGAATGAAATTTCAGACTGCTATAGGGCTAATGCCAAGGATTTTTTAATGGCCCAGCAGAAAATAATATCTAATTAGTCATTTCTTAGCCACATATTTTAAATAATGTGTCAAAACAAGCCATAGTTGTTTACATACTTTTTTTAATCAACATAACTTAAAAAAAATAGTTTTGCTAAAGTTTCATTGAGATATGTTGTTAGTGATTGGATGTGTGTTGGACTAATTGGCTTTACATAAACAAAGGAAAATTAAGACCCTTTAAAATGATTTAAGACTGCAACCCCAAATTTCAGTAAATGTAAGACTTTTTAAGGCCTAAAAATGTTGTGTTTGAAATTTAAAGACATTTTAAGGACTTTCAGACCCTGCAATACTCTGTAAAAAAAAATAAAATAAACATTCAACTCATTTTACCTCAAAATAAAAAGAAACAAACAACAGACTATGTTTTGCATAAAGAAAAAACTGAACTTACGAAGGTGGTTTGTCTGGCCTCCCATCAAACTTGTCCTTGAGCTGACGTTCTGCTTTGGTCAGACTGGATTTGACGATGTCTCCCTGTGTCATGTTCATCTCTGGATGCTGCTGGATAAACTCACGCATCTTTTCCTACACACAAACAGAAACGATTGCACATTATAAAGGAGCCTGCTAGTGATGAATAATATCCAGTGTAAAATGGTAAAATCTTTACCTCATATAGTTTATGTTGCTCCAGAGACTTTGCGATCCATTTGATCCTCTTCTTATCTGAAAGCTGTGGCCACTGCTTGCCAAGATTATCCTTGATGTCTTTGGTGGTCGCCTGGAGAGGTAAAAAAAAGCCACAATGTTATGTTATTCAGGTGTATAAACTAATAAACCAGCAAAGCAAGTAACCCATGTATAAAAGGAGCCATTAATAAAATAATTTCTTTCAAAATGCTGGCAAAATGCGATAACTTCTAAATCCAACTCAGAGTATTTACTTTTTATTAGTCGCCATGTTAAATGAGGCATTACAATTTGCAAAATATGTGTTAAACTTACTATCTACATTGCTTTCATGATATTATGTGTCATTTGATTTTTACCACCTAAACTCCACAAGCTCAGAACACATTTTTTAATTCTTTGGGTCAAGAAAGTGTCTAAGTTTGCTTTATATTTCCTCCTCTCATACTGTAAAGTTTTTGCTCTGTTTTGATGTGCTTTAATCTGAAGTAAAGAAATCTTTCAGTGAATGAAAGTTGAAATTAAATGAACAGAAATCAGGCCAATGTGTTTAAATGCTGGGTAAAATCAGCATAAGAGCTAAAAATATAACTGAGACATTAGGTTTGTGTTTAGGCCATTTGTGAGCTCCACTCCACTCTCTTGAAAATACACTCCCCAAGTGTTAAACCATTTATTTTTACCCTTTTGGATCCATTCAGCCAATATCCTGGTCTGGCGAGAGCAGTTTTAGCTTAGCTTGGCATATGAAATTGAATCTGATTAGACCATTTGCATCTCGCTCTAAAAAAAGGATACTTTTCCTATTTAAAGCTACTCTTTCTCTAGTCATATTGTGTAAGAAGACTGACAGGAAATGAAAAGTTGCTATTTTCTAGGTCACTATGGATAGGAACTATACACTCTTTCTGTCATAATAATTAAGGAACTTTGCTGTTGCACCATGGCAGCAATCATATTACGCAGCACTGTTACCTAGTGACCTAGCTGGGAACTCATTCACATGATGTAATATCATTGTTTTCATGCATGTACACGCTGTGTAGAGCTTACATCAGGGTGTGCTTTAAGAAAAGCCTTCTTCTCATGGCTGTACCACAGTTGTTGGGGTGTCTTGGCCTTCTCTGGAACGTTGGACTTCTTGTTAACGTTCTCCAAAAGGTCAGGATGTTCCTGCCTAATGACACACAAACATTTTCCTTGAGAAAAGTGCTGATTTAGAAATGTAAATGTCAGGGGAAAGCATCACTTACTTGAACTTCATCATGCTCAGCATAAAAGTCTCCTTTTCTCTGAGAAAATCTTTCACGTATTTCTCCTGTTGACAAAAAGGTCAGTCAGAACAGACGGGGTTAGTCTAAACAATGCACGCTTTGTTGACTGATCTAGAAAGTACCACTCGAAACAACAGGCTATCTAGACCAAACACAAAATATTTGGACAGCAGCAACAGATTTGAAATCCACTGAACACTAGATGCAAATTATACCTGTTAATGTCTCTAAACTTCATTTCCAGAGCTACTCACTTTACAAGCATTTACCCTAGAGTCCTGCATGCAAGCTGGTACCTGTCAGGTGATCCGCTAATATTTGATGTAACAGGTGGAATAAAGAGAGGGGGTTGGTGTCGGGTCGTGGGCCCTTAATAATGTCTTGGGGGGGCCACCAAAATGTGTGGGCCCTTAGAATCGTCCTAACTTCTTGATAATGCTAATTTATTACATATGGGCTATTTTATATACACATCTAAAATGCTTTGGCATTCAAGTTTGCTTTGAACTTGAAAGAGAGAAGGAACCAGATTATAAACGTCAGTGGGTGCACATGGCTTCTGAATAGCATAAAAGTATTTCTTTTATTATTTTAATCTGTTAAAAATCAGTTTTTTTTTTACATTAAACCACTAAAAAGAAAGAGTGTCATAATAAACAATTATTATTAAAAATTAAATAATGTACTGTTTGTCGCATATAGGGAACTATTTATGTGATGTGGGTAAATGGTGTGTTTCAATCCACTCACCACAAGTTTTTCAAATATGTGGAAAGCACTGCAAATCTCCTGTATTGAGGTTCTTATATGATTTTACTGACAAACTTCTTAGAAACTTTTTAGATTAACTTTATCACTAGAGCTGCTCACTTTGCAAGCATTTAGCCATTTTATGTGATAAAAAAAATTAACAGAAATAATAACTAAAATATTATATCATAAAATTAGGATTTAATTGTTGGAGAATAATTATGCAATTTATTTAACAAGAATAAAACAACTGGAAAAAAAATTGAATTGTTGCATTCTTAATTGTTGCTAAATCGTAATTCCTAAATATCATTGCCTACATTTACATGATATCAGTAATCAAATTATTTGCCTTAATATGTAACAATAATATGATTAAGGTGTTTACATGAGTTGCTTTTTGAATGTTCTTTTCATGATTCCATTTTACATGTTATGGCACATAGTTCGATTAACGTCAGTACGTCATTACACCATCCATATCTCCTCCGGAGTTTCTTGTAGTTTCAGGTATTTGATTTTTAATTTGTCGACTTTAGCTGTAGCTTGGCAGTCACTCTCATTCAGGAGCATTTCATTAATCCCCCGAGACAAACTGAGGTATTGAGATGAGAGTACGAAGTAAGGACTGGCGTTTTAATAGAATTTGATACCGCATGCTGTATGGGGGGGCTCTGCATTTTGCCGTCCTTTTCTGACTCAGGAGGTGCAGAAAATTGTGTTAAACAACCATGTATGTATAAACTATGCTGTCGAAAAATGCAGTGAATGTAGTTCAATCAAGGTGTTTACATGTTTGTGCTGCACTTCAACAATGCAACTAAAATCAGCATATTCCACATGTCTTAATCCATTTCTGTTTACCTCGATTATGACTTTAGTTGGATCAAGGTAATCAAAAAAGGCTGTTTACATGGTAGATTCTTAATCAGAGCATTGTCCTAATCTTATTAAAATCAGAGTATTGGTGTCCATGTACACATACTCAGAGTTCCTTAAATTATTGAATAGGTTTAGTTGAATTGAATAAATTGGATGTACTTTTTGAATATTAAAATGCATTCTTTCATTAAAATAAAGAAAAACTAAAAAGGAAAAAGAGATTTTCCTACAATTTCCTCATATTTTCAATTTGTTTGTTTTAAAAGTCCATGTCAGATCTCCTTTCTTGAAATTCTTTAATGATTGTCCAAACTTTGGCCATGTTTCCTTTAATCTCATTGAACTCACTTTTTTACGGTCTGGGAGCTCCTTGTATTTTTTGGACAGGATTTTTGTGAGATCCAGGTTGCTCATCTCTGGATGTAGCTTAGCATACTTGGCACGCTTCTCCATGAAGAAACGAAAATATGGTGTCAATGGCTTTTTGGGGAAGTCTGGGTGTTTCTGCAGAGAAAACAAATAAACAAAGTTAACCAACAGTTGCCACAAAGGACAAGCTCTGTAAATCTTAACCCACTGTTTCTGTACTGAGCCATAAGCCAATCTACCTTCAGCTTCTTTCCCTTGTATGGATTTTTAATGTAGTCCTGTGCGTCCACGATCAGCTCGGTGAGGGTGCGGAACTTGCGTATCTATATAAAGAACAGGAATTTTATGTGACAATTGCATGATCTAAAAATAAACTCTAAATTTAATGCCTTTTGATCACTAAAACATTTAGGATAATCAAAGTCCTGGATAAAACCCACTGGTCACTGATTAACGTACCTCACGGGAAACTTCTTGCCATTTCTGTTTGCACACTTCTGCAGAGTAAGCATCAAAAGCCACTTTCTCCCAATCCAAATGGGACTCGGATGTCTTGTATTTGGCCAGATCTTTTTCTGGCAGATTCACTTTCATGGCATCCAACAACTTCAACACATCATCCTGCACCCAAACTGTAACAATAAAACATAATATGATGATTTCTAAATACTAGCACACTCCTCATCGGACAATCTAAGAAAAAAAAAGCAATTTATAGATTTCATACTAACAATCAATACACATTTACTTGTATTGTGAGAGTAAACATGGTTTATGCTGAGCAGAGTCATTTTCAGGACAGTTTCTTTTCAAATTGTTCATTCAAGGTATTGGTCTCGGATGAAAAGTGTATATATTTTTAGATGTTAGTTTCAGTCTGTTAGTTATAAGAATATTTATAAGCTATTGTGCTCCAAAAACAGCAACAAAATTTGCGTGTAAAGCTTGCAAGTTGGCACTTCCACCTAAATCAATCAACAATTTTCACATGAGAATTGCACATTTTCTCATCAAATCTTGACCAATCAAATGTTCTCTGGCATCTGACATGTCCCACCCCCTTTAAGACTATTTTCATTTGACGTATTTGAGCTCAAAAACTTTCACTGGCAGAGCTATGATAAAACAAAACACTAGTGGCTATTATTTTTAAACAGGTGATGTCCCACCCTCTCATCATTTTTAGTTGAGATTACGTCAAACATCAAATTAAAAAATGGACACTTTTTAAAAATTATTTAAATGATTAAAAATAATTTTTATTAAAAATTATTAAAAACGGGTCACGGGACCTTCAAAACATTTTTAAAAAATTATATTTAGTTTATATTTTAAATACTAGATTAGATTCAACTTTATCGTCACAGAGTACAGGGTAACAAAATTAAATCTAACTAGATTAGACCAGACTATTAAACACAGTTACCATCATTTAGAGAAAACAGCAGACACTAAAATCCTATGAAGTGCAACAATATCATGTATATAAAAACTATTGTCTGTCAAATTCTGAATAATCTTCATATGATGACATATTAAAATGACATATTAAATTATTTGTCATTTAAAATATTTTACTTTGTAATTAACTAGGTTTTGTCTGTAGCAAGTTTTTTTAAAAGTATGTAAGTACAGATCAGAATAAGACATTTTTGTCATCTGTTAAACTTAAAGGCAATTATTTTCACATTTGTTTTTAGAAAAGTTCATATTTAAAGGAATAGTTTGCTCAAAAAATTTAATTCTGTCATCATTTACTTACCCACTGACTTGTTAAAACAATTTATAAGCTACATGCCGGAAACCTGTAGCCATTGACTTGCATAGTGTTTGGTTTTCATGCTATGGAGATTCACTTTTTTCAACATTGTTTAAAATATCTTCACCAGAAAAAAACTCAAACAGGTTAGGAACAGGTCAAGGGTGGAGAAATTATGACGTCGTTTTCATTTTTGAATGAACTATCCCTTTACAGCAGATACTTTACTTGCACACAATTGGCCATGTATACAAAAACACTCTGGTAAATCTAACTTGACATGGACACCAAAACAGTTTTGTCTTTGATCAGATTGAAAGTTTCTAATCAGATTAATCAGAACCATAGATAATTAAAGATGCATTCAGAAATAAAAACCATGACTTTAAAGACTTTAAAATCATATTTATTGCCATTAATAAAATATAACATATAATAATAATATGCGGAAACCACTAAATGACAAGTTTCTTACCAGTGGCTTTAGCAGAGGAGTCCATTTCTCCATTCATTGTCCGGAAACACTCTTGAGAAAAACAAACAGATTGCATTATGACTAAAACATTTGAGATGCAAAAAAGATAAAAACCCACACTTCACATTCTGTTTCACGTTATTTCAATGCAATTTGTTACCATCAAATTATTAAGTAAACAAAAATATTTTATATTCCTGTGGTAAATATATGTATTTTAACCAAATCTGAAGTGTATAAAAGTGGTTTGTTTGTTTGACTTTAACCATGCCAGCTTCTATGGCTATTTTCATGGTGGGAAAATCAATGTTGTAGTTATATTCTATAAGGTCTTTACATTGTAAATGTTTTTACAATGAGAGTGACAAACATCTGTGACAGAAAAAGTGAAGCCACATAGTTATCACTTTTTTTCGTGAAATTAATAAAGAAACAAGAACACTTCAATTGTTGGGCCTGACTTTCTATTTAACCCACTCTAAACAAGTGTATGGGTGTTATGTTTGTCTGTTTTTAAACCATCAAAGCTTCTATGGCTATTTTCATGGCGTGAAAATGCATGCAGCAGTTAAAAATAAAACTTCTATATTTGGTTATCTGTAAGGCTGTTTTTGCTTTAACAGCCTTTAAAATCTTTTCAAATGAATTACAAAAAAAATCCTCATATATATTTTTGTTGAATTCCCTAAATCAGGAATTGCTGCCTAAAGAGAAGAATTAAAATCCAGCCCCACACATAATGTTGATGTTCATTACACCAGCCCATTTATGTTCATTGTAGAGAATCAGTCTTGAGAAAAAAATAATAATAATCATGACTAAAAAATCTGAGACAAAATTGAAGTTTTCACTTTTTTTTCAATGCTGTTTTTCAAGTGTTTGTTTGTGTTCAACACCATTTAAGGTTCAATAGCTATTTTAAAAGTGAGAACATGTGCATTATGGTCAAATGTTGCATGTTTGATGGTCACTACACCACCCCTAAGTGTTTACACTCATTGTAGGGAATCACTCGAGGAAAAAACTAAAACTAATGAATTGTGACAAACATCTGAGAAAAAAAGTAAAGCCCACATAGTTATCACTTTTTTTTCATGAAATTAATAAAGAAACAAGAACACTTCAATTGTTGGGCCTGACTTTCTATTTAACCCACTCTAAACAAGTGTATGGGTGTTATGTTTGTCTGTTTTTAAACCATCAAAGCTTCTATGGCTATTTTCATGGTGTGAAAATGCATGCAGCAGTTAAAAATAAAACTTTTATATTTGGTTATCTGTAAGGCTGTATTTGCTTTGACAGCTTTTAAAATCTTTTCAAAAGAATATTTTTTAAAAATCCTCATATATAGTCGAATTCCAAGAATCAGGAATTGCTGCCTAAAGAGAGGAATTAAAATCCAGCCCGACACATAATGGTTGATGTTCATTACACCAGCCCTAAGAGTTTACACTCATTGTAGGGAATCACTCGAGTAAAAAAAACTAAAACTAATGAATTGTGACAAACATCTGAGAAAAAAAGTAAAGCCCACATAGTTATCACTTTTTTCGTGAAATTAATAAAGGAACAAGAACACTTCAATTGTTGGTCCTGACTTTCCATTTAACCCAATCTAAACAAGTGTATGGGTGTTTTGTTTGTCTGTTTTTAAACCACTCAAAGCTTCTATGGCTATTTTCATGGCATGAAAATGCATGCAGCATTTAAAAATAAAACTTTTATATTTGATTATCTGTAAGGTTGTATTTGCTTTAACAGCCTTTGAAATCTTTTCAAACGAATTACAAAAAAAATCCTCATATATATTTTTGTTGAATTCCCTAAATCAGGAATTGCTGCCTAAAGAGAAGAATTAAAATCCAGCCCCACACATAATGTTGATGTTCATTACACCAGCCCATTTATGTTCATTGTAGAGAATCAGTCTTGAGAAAAAAATAATAATAATCATGACTAAAAAATCTGAGACAAAATTTAAGTTTTCACTTTTTTTTCAATGCTGTTTTTCAAGTGTTTGTTTGTGTTCAACACCATTTAAGGTTCAATAGCTATTTTAAAAGTGAGAACATGTGCATTATGGTCAAATGTTGCATGTTTGATGGTCACTACACCACCCCTAAGTGTTTACACTCATTGTAGGGAATCACTCGAGGAAAAAACTAAAACTAATGAATTGTGACAAACATCTGAGAAAAAAAGTAAAGCCCACATAGTTATCACTTTTTTTCGTGAAATTAATAAAGAAACAAGAACACTTCAATTGTTGGGCCTGACTTTCTATTTAACCCACTCTAAACAAGTGTATGGGTGTTATGTTTGTCTGTTTTTAAACCATCAAAGCTTCTATGGCTATTTTCATGGTGTGAAAATGCATGCAGCAGTTAAAAATAAAACTTTTATATTTGGTTATCTGTAAGGCTGTATTTGCTTTAACGGCGTTTAAAATCTTTTCAAAAGAATATTTAAAAAAAATCCTCATATATAGTCGAATCCCAAGAATCAGGAATTGCTGCCTAAAGAGAGGAATTAAAATCCAGCCCGACACATAATGGTTGATGTTCATTACACCACCCCTAAGTGTTTACACTCATTCTAGGGAATCACTCGAGTAAAAAAACTAAAACTAATGAATTGTGACAAACATCTGAGACAAAAAAAGTGAAGCCCACATAGTTATCACTTTTTTTCGTGAAATTAATAAAGAAACAAGAACACTTCAACTGTTGGTCCTGACTTTCTATTTAACCTAAACAAGTATATGGGTGTTTTGTTTGTCTGTTTTTAAACCATCAAAGCTTCTATGGCTTTTTTCATGGCGTGAAAATGCATGCAGCAGTTAAAAATAAAACTTTTATATTTGGTTATCTCTATCTCTCTAAGGCTGTATTTGCTTTAACGGCGTTTAAAATCTTTTCAAACGAATATTTTTAAAAAATCCTCATTTATAGTCGAATTCCCCGAATCAGGAATTGCTGCCTAAAGAGAGGAATTAAAATCCAGCCCGACACATAATGGTTGATGTTCATTACACCGCCCCTAAGCGTTTACGCTCCATCGTGAGACAGAGCCCATTGCTTGTGACGGTTTCAAATCTCAAATAACTCTGCAGTCGACACCAGCAAGAGCAGCCAATCCGTCTAATCTTCCATTTTGTCTACTGAACTAAGACTTAAAACGGCATCTCCAGCGCTCGACTCGCGTTTTTTGGCACGAGCCTTTCGTTGCGGAGCCTCAAAAATGGAGTATATTTTCGGCGGACGAGTGGATACTGGGAGGTACTACAGGACAGGAGGAGGAAGGAGCGTTTCGGGCGATAGGCAGGCAGCTGCCTCTACACGGACCAGCTGACCACGGATCGGGATCTGCTTTCGGTGTTCGTCGAGAGGGGGAAACACAGCTAGGGATGGATCATCATCATGAGTGACTGATTCAGCATGCAGCACCAGCGTCTGCCTCCACACGGGACAGGGCGCGGGGCTTCGCTTCCGCCGCGGACGCGCTCTGGGTCAGCCTCATTGCGACAGTATTAAAAACGCTCGACTGTTTTGGAGGGCTCGTCCTAATCTGATGCGGTTTAGCAAATGTGTGCACTGACTGAATTAGTCACAAAATGGCACGAGGCTTTTTCCAGGGCGAGGCGTCGCAGCTGCGCTGAATGTGTGTAATGGCGGCGCGTGAGCCAGCTCAGTCCAGCTTTAAAATAGACCCTGACTGAAGGGCATTTCTTACCATACTGAAATGCTCCCCAGGCAGCCGGGTGGCATTGCTTTGTGACCCTGTTCAAGCAGAATTGAGTTTTACAATCACAAAAATGTCCAGAAAAGCTGGTTGATTTAATAAGATTTTTAAAGAACAAAAGCTTTGGTAACGGAGCTCCAGGTTCAAGGAAAATACGTCAAAGTTAGTCTTTAAGTATTTATAAGGGTTCATTTAAAATTCATGTTTCATACATTTAATTCGGTTTCGGATATTACAAACACGTTTCTAAATCATACAATTAATGCTGTTTAATGTTTAAAACAGTTTAGCTTATTTATCCAAGTGAAAACCTTAATAAATGGATTCATCATGTCCACAAACGATAGCTTTCAATCAATTATCTTTTAATAAAGTTAAAATGTTACACTATTAAACCGACCTACGACTTGACCTACACCGGAGCTAGCTGGCTAGAATTAGCATTGAATCCCCCTCCAGCCAGTCTCTCTGGTGAGAGCTGAACCAGCTCCCGTTAAAGAAATCATCCAGAAATTATGTTTAATTAAACCCAAAAAGCCATTGTTATTTAGTTAATGCTAAAAATTATTTCCAAAGTGTCCTCTTACCGTAAAGAAATCTGGTTTTTACCCCGACTTTTCGAGTGTCGAGGATAGCGGGGTGAAAGCACGGTGTGTGCAGCCGTATGGTAGCAGTCTCTTCAAAGGCTTGAAAAACAGAAATGAAAGAAATAAACTGTTAATGTAAATCAATACTCGGCGATTAAAGCACAATTAAAACAAACGAAATCATCTCGGCGAGAAGCGACTCAATCCCGTGTGCAAACGTGTAATTTTGTTCGTGGTCACAATGGAAAAACGCAACAGCCGAGAGAGAGGACGCTTGACTGGCGTGACGACTGTTCTAGAGCCGCCATACTATCCTCCATGCACGCTGCAAGCCCAAATCAACCCCAACGACAAAAAAACGACCACAAATCACCCATAACTTACCCGGTTCGCTCCTCAAGCACAGATAACCGAGGAAAACGATCAAATATGATCGCGAGCTATGATTTCACGGTAAGCACAAGCGAAAACAAGCCCACACGGTGAGACAACCAAGCTCCCTGATGGCGAACCAGAGGCGGCTGGTTCTTCCCTCCACGAGCCTCATGGAGTCCTGACTCGGAAATGAAGACGACCGCGCGGATTACTTCCAAACACGACAAAGATGCACGTTTTGCGCGTTAAAACGAGGTTAACGGCTTGTGGAGTTAAACTCGAAAATTAACGGTTCTGGTATTTAAAGCGGAGGATGTTTTTCCCCGAGTCACAGGACGGGAAATTCGGGTAAGGCGACCTCGGAATGTACCGTGCCTTGCACCGAGTCAACGCGAATTTAAACAAAAACCCCATCAGTGAGCTAAAGTTTAAATGTTTATATTTGCTTTTGATGTTGTTTTTCTTCTCAATGTTTGTTTACCCAACGGTTGGTAGGATGAGGCGCTGGTTAGACCTTACCTGTCGCTGCTTGTGTGTGGAACTGGTGCTGGAACAAGGGGAGGGTTGAATGTTAGCCAGCACTGCGCCGCCGGTCCAGGGCACGGGCGCTCCAGTCCCCGCAGAGCTGAGAGACTTCCCCCCGCCTCCATCTCTCTCGCTCTCCTTCCAGTCAACGCGCAGCTCTCTCGATCCGCTCATTTCTCTTTCCAAAGAGACATCCGCATTTTCAATCTCTCCCCTGCTCGCCGCTCTCATCACGGACGGCTCGCCCGTTTCGCCTCCATTCGGCATTATAAACACGGAGCTACCGAGGCGCCATCAAACCCAGTGGTGCGCGCGTGTTGCACTTCGGACTTGTTTTGAACACATTTTTCTCTTGATTGATCATGCATATTTCAATAAACTTTATTAAATATGCTTGCATTGTGTTTTGTGATGACTATTATCATTATAAGACACATTTAGTCAAGCAGGTTGCTTTCCCAGAGCGCGTGCACGGTGTGAAAGAAGAGTGAACTGTTGTGTACATTAAACATCTTTTCAGCATTTTCAGTCTGACAGCTTCATCTTTTTTGTCACGTTAAATAATTAAACCCCACCTTGTCTGTTTGTGGGCGTCACCTGAAATGTCCAATCAAGACGTTGTGATTTGGTAAAAACATGATTTTCCAATGGGCGCGCGGATTCGTTAAACATCAGAGCGGTGACGTGCGCACTTCATCGGAATGAACGCCTCAGTCCCACGCCGGTGCCTCGGGGAACCGAATACAGGCCGGTGGAACAGCTCAAACCTTGTATAACAGTTGTCAACTTTTGAAGTAGATCAAAATAAATGTTCAAAATTATTCCAAGACAAAACTGGGGGTAACTGATGAGATTTAGGACAACTTTAAAGATCTTTAATGTTCACCTCTGTAGTTTCCAGTGTGAGCTGTAATGCTAACTCTTGAAATCATTTAACATGTTTAATTTTTTTGTGCACTATTGAGATTCACGTATACATACTAACTAGTAGGCTGTATTGAAGTATTTACAATTATTATCCACCCCAAAAACACTTATATGCATAGATTGGTGTCTTTTATAGTTAAAGTTTATTGACGTATAGAATGTAATCGTTTAATGACAAGACAACTTGTTAATATATTTATTTATATATAGTTATATATTTATTTATAGAGAGAGAGAGAAACAAAAATCACTTAATGACATATTAAAACACTATTTTATGAACACAGTATGCCTAAATTAATAAATGTAATTTTAAATCTATAGTTTGTCACTATCAGACCAATTTTTTATTTATTAGCCATATGTTTTTAATAGTTTGCAATATTATTTAGTATTATCCAATGTAATGTAGTTTCAGATCTATCTATCTATCTATCTATCTATCTATCTATCTATCTATCTATCTATCTATCTATCTATCTATCTATCTATCTATCTATCTATTTATCTATCTATCTATCTATCTATCTATCTTCTATGTCTGTCTGTCTGTGAATATATATATATATATATATATATATATATATATATATATATATATATATATATATATATATATATATATATATATATATATGCACTTTTTAATATCAATGATGGATTTATTTTTCCAAGTAGCAATAAAGACTTTTATATTGTTACAAAAAACATATACTTCAAATAAATAAATATTTTCAGCTGTCATCTAAATAAATCTGAAATATTTCATCACAGAAATAAATAACATGTACATGAATATTTTGAATTGTAAACATATTAATTGAATAAATAAATGCAGCCTTTTCTATTCATCCATCTTTTTAATCCAGCTTACTTTTTAATATCAAGGATGGATCTTTTAAATGGTAAGAATATGTAATATTATGACAGTTTGCACTATATTTGTGTAATAAATGCAGCATCAGTAAGCATAACTCACTTGTCACTTTGGACAAAAGCGTCTGCTAAATGAGAAAATGTAAAATAACCTTCTTTTAAATATCTTACAGACCCTAAATAGCACTTTCCCTAAGTGCTAAGTACCCCAAGTACCCCAGATTAAGAAATCACATTTGTCAGACTAAAGGTCTAGCTTCAGGTATGTCACAGGACTCTCAGAATGGGCAGGACTCTTGAGAATGTGGGTGGAATATCAGGGTGGGCCGAGCTCTTGATTGGGTGGGACAGGACCGCCCAGGCCTCATATAAAGCCGGGACTTCTAGAAATGTGGATTTGTCTGCATTCCTTCACTAATATTAGTTTAACAAGACTTATTGAGGATGTTTTAAAGAATTTTAATCAATAAACAAAGTCACACACCATAACATACCAAGCATACATAAAGCAAATGAATCATTTATACTGTGTAAAATCTATCCTACGCTAACAATCATAAGCCTAATATATTTACAGGTATGATGTTCGAAATTCAGAAACATTCAACTTCTTATAAGAAATATAAAGGCACATATTTTGCATTGGCATCACCTGTGGAAACAGGACGGGGGTACAATCGAGCTGGTGCATAGTTGACATGCCTCACTCCAACGTGAAGTTTCCTGCTTTAAACCCTGAATACTTTAAATAAATAAATAACAGGATGATGTTTTAATCCCAAATCTTAAAAGGCACAAACACACACACAAAAATAAAATAAAATCAAAAGCTTAAGCACAATGTTCTATGCAAAAGTAAGAAAACATACTATTCGGATAAACAACTACGGAATGTATATGAACAGTTTATGAACTTTAGGTGTGCATTGATCACATTCTTCAACATTTCTGACCTGTTAAACTAAGGGATTTGAATGTACAACAGTTAAAAAAATATAAGCAAAATTATTCTCATGTAATGCACACAGTGAGATGAATTCATAGTGGTTTGGAATCAGAAATCAAGAATCTAGAGATTGTTTTTTTAGTCGTCTTCATCATCAAATTTCACGTTTGCGTCATCAGCATCCAGCTGCAAAAGAATAATGAAATATATGTAATCAGATCATTTCATTTGGCTAATATAGTTAGTTTTTTTATTAGAATACTGTTGGTTATGAAGATCCTGTCTATGTGCAGTGACTGTGTGAATGTCTTAAAGCGGATACTTACACATTTCATTTCCATAACAGTGAAGACGTGACCGGTCATGAACATTCTCAGAGGGATCGTGAGGATCAGAACGAATGGAAGGGCGAGTGAGAAATTACTCGATTTTACCACCCACAGCAACGCCAAACACATCACTTGGATCAAAGTGTACAAGTGCATACGCATAGTTGGCACCTACAAAGAAACAGATAGATGTATTGATCAATAGCGGAACAGACAGGTTTTTATTTGCTCACTTAATGGCCACTTTATTAGGTACACTTGTTAACGCAAATCTCTAGTCAGCCAATCACATTGCAGCAGCTCAACGCATTTAGGCATATAGACATGGGGAAGACGATCTGCTGCAGTTGAAACTGAGCATCAGAATGGGGGAATGTGCAAGGTGATTTAAGTGACTTTGAATGTGGTATGGTTGTTGGTGCCAGACGGGCTGGTCTAAGTGTTTCAGAAACTGCTGATCTACTGGAATTTTCATGCACAACCATCTCTAGGTTTTACAGAGAATGGTCAGAAAAAGAGAAAACATCCACTAAGCGCAAATGCCTTGTTGAAGCCAGAGGTCAGAGGAGAATAGCCAGACTGGAGCTGTAAGAAAGGCAATAGTAGTCAAATTACCACCTTTACAACCGAGCTATGCAAAAGAGCATCTCTGAACACACAACAAGTCCAACCTTGAGGTGGATGGGCTACAGCAGCAGAAGACCACACCAGGTGGCACTCCTGTCAGCCAAGAACAGGAAACTGAGGCTACAAATCGCACAGCCTCACCAAAATTGGACGATAGAAGATTGAAAAACATTGCATGAAAGATTCACGGATCACGGATGAGCAGCTGCTAACTCTGCAGCAATTGCATGATGCCATCATGTCAGTATGGACCAAAATCTCTGAAGAATATTTCCAGCACCTTGTTGGATCTATGCCACAAAGGATTAAGGCAGTTCTGAAGGCAAAAGGGGGTCCAACCCGGTAATAGTAAGGTGTACCTAATAAAGTGGCAGGTGAGTGTATTATAACACAAATATTACAGAACTAATATTACATAATTACACGATACCAATCTTAAGGTTCAGTCCTAAACATAATTTGAAAGCTGATTAATTTCAGTTTGGTTTTTGGTTAATTAACGGTTTGTTTGGAAATATTTAGAACTACATACGAATCTGAGGGCTCAAATAAATATCTATTCAGAAAATCACATTTAAATGTGCTCAAATTAAGTTTTCAGCAATGTATATTATTGATACATTACTGTAAATGTACAAAACATCCAGGAAGGATGACACATGGCTGCACAGAAGTGCTGTTCAGCCACTGAAATCTTCCAGTGAAAGACTGATGTGACTATTTTCAATATCATAAGGTTCCTTTAGCAGCCTCAATAATGTAGATTTTTATTTAGTTTGACAACAAAACATCAGTAAATAGCACTATTATACAGTAGTTGCTTTAGGACAAAGTGTGAGAGAGTGAAACCAAGTGATCCTTGCTTGCATGACATATTGAACATTATGACAAGTTTCGCTTGCTAACTACATAGCTGAAAGTGTGCTAGATATAATACAGTTTTTCAATCAGAATTGTAGTATTATAAAGTACTTTGTTTTTTAACAGGCAATAGACATGATCTGCAATTTCAGGTAGCATAGTTTTGGACAGCAAGGGTGGGACACTGTGTTTTAAAGATATTATGCTAACCAGTTAGCATTTAGGCAGATCACCTACTGTACCTTTAAATGAATATTTACAATGTAACAACAATGACTTAAAATAAAGTTTAAACAATTTTTTTTTTCTTGCATATGTAAAGAGCACACCACTAACACAACTCCTTAACACTTTGGTTAGGAATTATTTATATTTGGGACATTCTGACATGCATTGTCTGGAAGAAAACTCAGGACTATCATTGGCTTTAGGAATGGTAATTACTGACAGACAGAATAACTCGATTTGGAGTACTTTGTAATAGTAGCATTATGCACTAAATAATTGTGTGAGTACTCGCTGAATAAATATTTTCTATTTCATGGACTGCCCCATGTGGAGACAACTGTGTATAAATAAAACTTACACGGGTGACATATGGAACAGCCGGATGATGCTTTTTCGGCGTAATGAGCAGGAGCATGCGGTCCCAAAGCTGGATGCCACTCAGTGAAGTGATACCCATGTAGAGGAAGATCCCGAACAGAGCAGTCATAGGAATCATCTTCAGAATGGGCTCCATGAGAATTGAGACACCTGTGGGTGAGGAATTATTATTTATTTATTTATTTATTTATTTATTTTATGCTATTTATGTAAATTGTATTATTATTATTATTATTATTATTACATTTTTAATTTTACACAAAATGGTGTAGAAGCCATTTAGTAGAAACCTGTTGTTTTAAGTCATAACCTGGTAGTAAATACTCCAATAATGTTTAATGTTTTTATCATTAAGAAAAAAATTATAAAGTTTTTATTTATTTTTTGTTTTCAAATATTTTTCAAGTGATATTGAATAGTGCATGGACATTTTCACAGCATTTGCTATTTTATTTTTGTTTATTTGTCATGATCTCCAACAATCTATTCCTGGTAGATTGCTAGTGAACAACACGTCATTCACAAACTAAAAATTCCAGCATCCCGTTTCACACACACCAGTCACCGTTCACCACTGATCATATTATATTATATTATTTTATTTTATTTCATATCATACAACAGTTCTGTCTGGTTCTTGAATCTGAATGGCTAATAGCTGTGCAATATTCTGCCAGTAACAACACTAGTCCAGCCTCCTCACCCTTCACCCTTGTGTATTACTCCGCCCACATACAGCAACAAGCAGAGGACACTCTACAGTTTGACAAATATTGCTGCTGTTGGACAACATAATGTACTTTTGAGGCTTTTTGTATTCAAGTATGTAGTTGTTTAGATTGCAACAATGCAGTTTATTTATAAGGGTAGTGCCTATTTTAAAATACTTGCAATTTCTGAGAGACAGCTGTCAGCGGCCATTAGCCTGTCATTGAGCAGACCAAAGACGGTTGACGTTGTCTATCTATAAGATGGGGACAGAGACCGCATAATAAGCCCTTAAAGGTGGAAACTACAGCAAGTCAAATCATTATAAAAAAAAAAAATCATTATGAAACTGGTAAGTGACTTTCTCAGTCGATCTCTCTCTTTTGTAGTGCTGTATTTATACCATAGTAATTGTAGTATGTTAAGTGTGAGATGAGACTCATCTTAAATACTTAAAACCAGAGATGGCCATCTGGTTTTAATGCGTCTCCCGTTTTCGCTACTGCAGGTTAGTTCAGAAAACAGAAAGAAAGAAGAAATGGCCACATGTGTTTAGCGTTTTTCCTTATCACAAACATAACAGTGATCTGGTAGGGATTGCATTGCTTTGGCTTTTTCAGGTTTAATTATTGTGATCTCCCGATTTCAACAGAGAAATACTGGGAAATGTCTGTAGACTGATGGCATTTCATGCTGTTCAGCCTTATAATATTAAAATGTAAGCAAAATCACCTGTTTTGTCATCACAGACATATTTTCAAATTTTTAAATTTAATTATTCAATTAAGATAAGTATTCAAATACTAGCTCTAAAGTGACGTTGGTGAAGTAGCAACGCCTTCTGCTGTTCTGACGTCAGCTGCAGATGTGAATGAATGGCGGAAGAAAGTAGTTCCTCTTACAAAAGAATTTTATGACTCTCCGCGTTTGATTTTTTTATACACCCGATTATGCCGTCGAACTGTTGAATAAATGCAATATCACACTCATAGCAGTGCGATGTGGGTGTATATCATCACTGGTGGGACACTGAGGTACTCGGACTGTGGCCTCGAGCCAACACACGCTTCCAGCCAGTGCCGTTACACGGCCACATCGCACTGCTACTCGTGTGATATTGTTCATATATTATATTGTATTAAATTAAATTAAATTAAACTACATTTTTGGGGTTTTATTTTGTTTCGTATAACTGAAATAAAATAAATAAAACTAAACATTTAAAAATTCTCTAAAGGTGTTTATGCTGAACACTAGTATCTTGCAAAATACTGGTAAATATTATGTATTATCATTATGGCAAAGACAAAAAAATGTGTAAATAGAAATTAGTTGTGTTTGGTATTGAGTTCATTATTATTAATTCGTTTTGCATTATTTTGCTATCAACTTTATATATGGATATGCTTACTTTTTCATAAGTTAAATAACGCTTATCAAAAACATATATATATATATATATATATATATATATATATATATATATATATATATATATATATATATATATATATATATATTATTATTATTATTATTATTATTATTATTTTTTTTTACAGGTCAAAATACTTCCAGAAGTGTCATTTCTCAAAAAGTGAGCAGATGCTAATGTACTCTAGTAAAAGCAAGCAGCATTTGTTTATTTAAACAAATATATGATGAGATAAAGGGTTTGGAACTCACCAACCATCACCGCCACCAAAATCCCACTGACTCTTTGCTCTAACACGCGTTCAATCTGAGGTCTGGGGCCTTTGGTCATGACGGTTAGGGCATTGGCGTGGGTCACAGACCTCACAGTAGCAGCACTGAGCCACGGGACACCAAACAGAGATCCAACTCCTCCCAGGAACACCAGCAGGAGGAGGTCCACATGGAAACCAGAGCCCTTCACCATTTTCCGCTCAGGTTTACTCACGATCAGCCTGGATAGTATGGAAAAGGAAAAGTTGGGAGATGACCAAGATTCTTGAATGAATTCAGGAGTAGATCTCAGTAAAAGGGTTGTAATATTATCTGCAATCCCGGAAATATTCCAATCTAAAATGTAAATACATGCAGGTATTCCTGTACTAAAATGGGTTCTATATATAATGCATGTGGCCTACATGATATTTATAATTATTCCATGGTCTGTTTGAATCTGATTGGCTGGAGGGTGTACAATAAAATCGTTCAATGCACAGGTAGTTCCAGTCAGTTTTGATCACAGTTCGGATTAAAAGCATAAACATCAATAGTACCATAGTATCTCAGTGACAGTTGCTGGAGCAATAAAGGTTTTTATTCGATGTTTGACACAGTCCCAACCGAAACATGAAGAGAGGGTGGAACATAGCTCAGCCGATGTTTATCAACCAACAAATATGCTCAGAAGTATATACGAAGAAGTAGCTAACATATGTTACTATGAGCTATTAGATATGCCTGTGTCATATACATGCACACACATGATCTCTCTCTAGCGCACGCTCCCTCCCCATCTGCTTGTGACTGATTCAAAGAGGGGACTAGGCAATCTAACATGTCATAACTGATGAAAACATGGTCAAATAGAGCAAAAGTAGTTTTAACTTATCTTCAACTTGACAAATGACAAAGGAACAAGCTGTGTAATGAGCAGCTTGCTGTGTGTTAAAGGATTTTAAATGCACTTTGCTAAGGTTTAAAGTCCTTGCATTTAAAGATTTGTTCTTGCAAAGTTTTGCAAACCGCTGATTATTTTTGTATATTCATGAACAAAAGTCAGTATTTCTAGTGATAGATGCACAAGAACTATGTATAGATGCAGTGTTGGAGTTGCCATCCCTCATTACCCTAATGCCACCTCTGTACACTTGAAAAAAAATAAAAATAAAAATTGTGGATCGCCACCAGAAATATATTTGTCTTCATCCAATACTGCTAATGTACAAACTACTGTTTATATGATGGTATTTTTTTTAAGAAAGGCACTCACGTGGTGATCTGGGACTCAAGGAAAATAAGGATGAAGACCAACATGGCAGGAACAACACAGGCAAACATCATCCAGACAGGGAATGTCTTCTTCTCACCAAACGGGCTGATAAACCAGCCTCTGGCAGAAGTGTTGGACACGGTCAGACCCTTTGGCACCACCAGTTTCTAAAGCAGGAGGACAAAAAATTATTTATGAAAGCTTATTTCACAAGCAGCTTCCCCACAATCGTCTCACAAATCTTACACCAATTAAGGTACTTCTGGGAAGTTTGTATTTACGAATTGGTAAATAAGAAAATGTTGAATTTTTTGTAGGATTAAAAGTATGTAAAATAAGATAAGATCCAGTCAATCCAGACTCATTCTGAAAACTTACTGCTATATACATTTCTGGAGAGTGCCAAATACATCCCAGAAGCTGTGTATTTTTTTGTTGCAGTTTTTTGTTTTCATCACCCCTAACTGGACAAACTGGTAACACCGGGAAACCCGTCCATATGGAGATAAGAGGTCAGCTGCTTAGTGCAAAAATGAACGATGCCATAATGCCCTATAGCTTTCGTTTTAAAGATGAAATGCAGCCATACATACTTCTGGATACATAATTTGCGATCTCCAGGGCTACATTTTTAGAATGAGCCTATATGTTGATAAAAGCAAAAGAATATTTAACTCTAAATCTATAAAATAAATAGAGAAGAATGTAAATGATTGTGTTTTTGCTTTTTTGTTGTTATGCTTTAATTGTAAAATTACAGTTGGCCAATTTCCTGACATAATAACAAGGTTTACAAGCACAAAGTGAATATGGCTAAGTTACTATCTAACATTTTGCAGACATTGGGTTGTAATGTCTTGTTATTCATGTTTTCCTGAAATTTCTTTTTTAAAATGAATAAATGAACCAAAGTAATTAAGAAAAACTAATAGCAAAGAGGGGAGGCGCGGTGGGTAGCACTGTTGCCTCACAGCAAGAAGGTTGCTGGTTCGAGCCTCGTGTGGATCAGTTGGCCTTTCTGTGTGGAGTTTGCATGTTCTGACGTGGGCTTCCTCCGGTGCTCCAGTCCAAAGACATGTGCTATAGGTGAACTGGATAAGCTAAATTGTCTGTAGTGTATGTTTGTGAATAGTGTGTATGAATGTTTCCCATTAGTGGGTATACATTTTTTCCTGAAATTTCTTTTTAAAGGGAGGGCATGCACTGTGTAAAAAATATCCTGGAAAAGTTGACGGTTTATTCCGCTGTGGTGACCCCTGATTAATAAAGGAAAATAAATGAATGAATGTAACAGCAAAGAATTTCAAAGAACAGTGTTTGTCGAACCTGTGTGTAGGCATCACTGATGCTGATATCCACAGCAATCATGAAGAAGATGGCGATGGGGACACCAAAATCTCCAACCATCCGACGGATCTGGTGGTGTACAGAGTTGTAAGAATCACACAAATTAAATATTTGCTTGTTATATTTTTCTACACCCTGCCTTGATTATGGCATGAAATAACTTAAATTAAGGAAATCTTA
Source organism: Danio rerio (assembly GCF_052040795.2). Taxonomy (NCBI): domain Eukaryota; kingdom Metazoa; phylum Chordata; class Actinopteri; order Cypriniformes; family Danionidae; genus Danio; species Danio rerio. The sequence goes on from NC_141023.1 coordinate 19,557,841, forward strand.
AAGGTATAGTTCAAATTGTGCCTTAATTTACTCACCTTTCACTTGATTCAAACCTGTTTGAGTTCCTTTCTTCTATTGAACACAAAAGAAGATATTTTGAAGAATGTACTCATTGACTTTCATAGGATTTGTTTTTTACTTACTATAGAAGTCAATGGGTGCCAGCAACCAGCTTTCTTTAAAATATCTTCTTTTGTGTTCATCAAGAAAAAGAAACTCATAAAATGCTGAAGTAATTTTCATTCTTGGGTTGCCAAAATAAGATTTTTTCTTCTTCTAGTATTTGTTATTTACTTAATATTTTTGGGAGGCTAAGCAGTAGAAGAGTTTTTATTTACAATTAAATAAAATAAAAATAGAAGCATACTTACAGGACCAGGAAGGTAGGTGCTTGTTTTAAACCCACGGAGATACAAGGCAATGAAGAAACAGCCAAACATAAGACACATGGACAGCAGGGCAGTGTTAGGATAGGCCCTCTCTATTATTTCATGATGTTCAGTTACATTGCCATCTGGATGAAGAGTGACGTTGATAACTTTTTTGATTGGATGGAATGGGTCATCCAAGGAATCATTTAAGTGTTCGTAGTTCAAGATCAAAGGATGAGCTTTGAAAATCTGAGAAGTACAAAAACAAACAAAAACTAAATATGTGAGAACGAAAAAATAATGTGTGTTAATCTAACGAAGTATGTGTGTATCAGGATTCCTGCAAATACCTTGATAAGCTTGGAAAAGGTCTCGTAGATGAAAATGAGAGAGATCAAAATGGAGAAGATCTCCTGGGTGAAGCGCGAGATGAAACGGACCAGGAAGCTTCCCTCCACTGCCATAATGATCACCACAATGACGATCAGCCACATACCCACCCAAACACGGCCAACGATGTACTCAAAGCCATACCCCTTGCAGAACTGAATGGAAGATGATGCAAGTGTTTTGATTGATGAGCAAAGTAAAACGCATTGTTAAAATCTCAATTCTCAATGATAAAGGCCTCACCTGAAAGAACGCCTCCTCAAACACCATTAATGGTCCAGTAAACCCTATGACGAGAACTGGTTGAGCCGCAAAGAGACAAAAGATGACACCCTGCACGCAGGTGGAGACCATCATCTCAGAGACCCCCATCATGTGCTCCGTCTTATCCGCTAAAACACAGGAATGGATTGAATGTTAAAGATATAGAAGTTTTATAAAACAATGAGAATTTACTCAATGTAATATATCCTCCTGAGACCCCGCCCTTTGACTTGTGTCCTCTGTACATTGCATTTTCATGAAATTTCTTTTAATTTTTTAAGCTCTCTGCCAAGTCCTGTTGTACTGTTCAGAGGACATCCTGGGCTTTCTAGTGAGATGTCATTTGATTGGCTGGCATGCTAAGAACCACTTCTTGCACTGCATCCAATATGGCCGACTTACAAAAAAGCACATTTTATGAGAAAGAGAGAGGCATAAAGTTTAGGTTTTTAAATGTTTTTTTTTTAATTATTATTATTAAATATATATTTGTTTATTAAAGTGTCATTAACAATAAAATTAGCTTTTAAAGTGTTAACGTGCTTGTGTTTCAAAATATCATCCTTTTTTAAATATCCACTATAGTGGACAGACACCAGGATCATCTTAATGTAATTAAGGACTGCATGTTGTAGGGGGCAGAACTGAAGCGGAGAGGATTCTTTAGCTGATTGAGACTCTGATTTAGAGTCTGACAATCAGACAATTAGAGAATTAGAGAAAATTAGAGAATGACAATCTGTTTTAAATCACTTTTATGTTAAATTTCTTTAGGATAACCATCACTTCTTTTTTTCTTTTTAGTTTGGCTCTCTTTCAGACTAAACTGTTTCAATTTCAATACAAAAGGAAAAAATGGCTTTTCTTTTGTTTTTGTTACATCAATATTGGAATAATATCCCTTTACAGCCATTTCCTGTACAGTTTTGTTGTCTGAGTGGCGGTCGTTTCGACTAAAATGGTCCTGTGGTCCGCTACAGTGGACATGCTGTAAAATTAAAAATAAAAACAAAATGTAAAAACTCTAAATTGTAGAATTTTTTAAACCCAAAGGATGTAGGAAATCAGGAAAAAAAGAACTCGACAAATAAAAACAAAAACACAACGCACTAATGGAACACTAATTTTTGGGTAAATAGGATGATTTTACATATCCCTTAGAGTTTGCACCCACTTTACAGACTTGTTTCAAACTAGAGGCTGAGCTTTACCACTTTTTCAATCCATTCAGGCAATCTCTTGGTATAGGTGGGAACATTTTTAGCTTAGCTTAGCATAGATTATTGAAATGGATTAGACCATAAGCATCTCGCTCGAAAATAAAAAAAAGGGTTTAAATAATTAAATAAAGAGATAATTTCCCATTTAAAGCTTGACACTTTTGTAATTGCATCATGTACTGGGACTGATAAAAAAAAAAATGAAAAAGCTATTTTCTGGGTCAGTATATCACAAGGAACTATATTCTCATTCTGTCATAAGCCATGCCATGGCTGCAGCAATGATACCATGCAGTAATGTTAAATGCTGCAGTCACGGTATAGCAGCAAAGTTCCTTGATTATTATGCTGGAGAGTATAGTTCCTAGTCATGTCAGCCTATAAAATAGCAACTTTTCATTTCCTGTCAGTCCTAGCATTCAATGTAACCAAGCCAGGCTTTAAATAGGAAAATTATCAAAACTCTTTGGTAATTTTTGAGCAAGATGCTAATGGTCTAATCTGATTCTATTTTTTATGCTAAGCTAAGGTAAATGTGCTTCCGCCAAACCCAGAGATTGGCTGAATGGATTAAAAAATGGTTAACTCAACTATTTCCAAATAGAGTAGAGCATTCCTTTTATGTGAACACTGAGTGACTGCATTTTTATGCCTTTTCTCTTATCACTTCTGCTTAGGACATGGTGTTAGAGCAAATGTGGGCGGGATTTCCAGAAATGATCATCTGATGCATGCAGTAAAAGCACTCACCAAGAAGTCCTCCAAAGGTGATCGCAGGAGAAAGGGCAGCGAAGTAGATGAAGATGACAGCAGACAGCACTTGAGGGTCCAATGCATCAGTGAAGTCACTAAGGTAATGCTTGTAGCGGCGTTTAATGTCTTTGACCATACCACCAAATGGAAGGCCGGTACGGGCCAGTGGATCCTCTCTTGGCTTTGCAGGTCCAGTTGGGGCTAAACAAACAATTCAGATTGATATAGTTTCAGAATAGGGTTGTCTCCAGATTTCTGCACTAACTAAAAGTGACTGACTGACTGACTCAGATGAGTGGACTTAAAAAAAATCACCTGTAGAAAATGCACTCATTCATCCCATGGACACAATAACTGAAACAAACACTGTGCATTTATGAAGTGTGCTTCACACAGATGAGTGGGCTTGACAAACCACCTGTAGAATCTCTCTCTCAGGTAAGAGCAGTGCACGTTGGACAGTTCATCAAGGATCTACTGTTGGATTTTATCTCACTTGAGTTGTTAAACGGGATATTTAATTCATCTGTTCTTTATCTAATGACTCTTTGGTCTTTTAAATCAATTACTTGTTCTCAGGTTGGCCTAACGTGTTTTGGCTGAGTGTAAAGATGAGCTAATATATGTAACCACTTAACACCATTTGACTGATCACTTGCCTTTATTTCCTATATTGTATAAACTCATTGTATTATTGATTGCCATTATTGATTATATAAACTGATATTCAACAAAAGAGATGGTATGTTACACGTTTTTTCTATGAAAATGAAAGGAAGCAGTAATGTTGTAGGCTCTGTTATGTTATAAACATGCATACAGTCAGGATGACACCTCAACAATTAACATGTTGTTAATATCAAAATGAACACAGGCAGTTGTATCATGTTTTCATTTTAGTGTTGAGAGAGGGAATAACCGCCACGAAGATGCGAATGATGTTATAAAGTACACTGTTCCCACGAAGATTTACCCGACGGGTCCTCACGAGTTTGTCTTCCATGGACAAAAGCGTCTGCTAAATGACTAAATCTAAACGTAAACCCCTTGCAACCTGGAACTGTTAAGTTGACTTACCTTATTTTTTAAATTATGCACATAGTTAATTTATTTAAGATTTTCATAGTAACAGGCTTACTCACTTTTTAAATTTTAATCAACTAATCGCCTTAAAAGCAATGGTTTTAAAAAGTAAAGTCTGCTAAACACTTTTAACAGTGTAATTGCACATGGTAAATGCTATAAAAAAGCTGACCTTTGCCCCCAACCATGATTCGAGTGTCATATGGGCGGACTCTGTCATGTAGCATCTTCTTCTGGAAGTTGATAATTGGCTTCAGCATGCTGTCATCCTGGATGTCTGTAGGTGGGATCACGATGCTGCAGTCCATGAAGTCTGCCATGGCATTGTACAGATCCCTCTCATTAGTGGCCAAGTAAGCCTCCAGAGAGAACACCTGTTTGCGGATACAGAGCAGTGGTGTAAAGTAACAAATGACTGTAATTAGGTCGTTTTCATAGGAATTGTAAATTATTAAGAGGTTTTAAAAATGCGTGTTTTTACTTTCCCTTGAGTACATTTTTAGTGCAATATCTTTACTTTTACTCCACTACTTTCCTTCAACCTGCAGTCACTACTTTATTTTTTGCTCTCTATGGTGATTGGCAGAGTAGAAAAATCAGTCCTGCAATTCCTGTCCAATCAAATCGCACAAACTAAATCGCATACTGAACAGGCTCAAGACATCAGCGCTTTTTAAATGCAGCAAACCGCTTGGAATCATTAAGTGTTTTAGATGATGTCCAAAATCTTTACATGAAATGGTCGAGAGACTGTTTAGACTGCATGTCACTGATAAGAAGATGATGAATGCCTACTGTTCGATGACTGAAATCGCCAAACGGCCTTAAACAATAACTAAATGCACTACAGAATGTCACGTTTTCACACACATGCTTTAAATGCAAGCAATTGCTTTAACTTTTCACAGTGTAATGCTCACTACTCTTATTTACTTTTAAAAGGGCTACTTTTTACTCATACTTTGAGTATGAGTATTTACAACAGATAATTTTACTCTATTTGTACTACATTTTTGGGCAAGTAGTTGTACTTTTTACTGGAGTGTGATTTTCAGTACTCTTTCCACCACCTGTACAGAGACATTAGAAGAGCCTGCATCTTCATTAATTTTTTCAAAACATCTTATTGCCCAATGTGTAGCTGCTCCTCACCCAGTCGGCCATCAGTGCTGCCATGGCTCGGCCGCTCTCATGATAGTCCATGCCGCTGTGACTGGGGCCCACGAGGAAGAAGACGAAACGAACTGGAATGGAAGCTTCCAGGACCCCCTCCATCACCACCGAATCCCGCAGACGTGCAAACGCCACCACTGGTTTCTGTAGGTTCTCCACCACACCTTGAGATGAAGAAGTGGTTTAAAACAAATCGAGAGCATGAAATGTGCTGAATAATAAATCAATGTCTGAAGAATTATGCAAGTATAATTGTTCTTTTTGTTCCAAAAATTTACAAGATTTTTGTGAATTTTTACCACAAAACATGAGAAATTAAGCAATTAATGCTAAATCAGACATTTTGGGTCTCAAATATATATAAATGTGCCTTCTATACAGCTTAAAGTGACTTTTTAGGCTTAACTAAGTTAATTAGGGAGGTTAGAGTAATTAGGCAAGTTATTGTAAAATGATGTTTTGTTCTGTAGACTATGAAAAATATATATTGCTTAAAGGGACTAATAATTTTATCCTTAAAATGGTTTTTAAAAAATTAATAACTTCTTTTATTGTAGTTGAAATAAAACAAATAAGACTTTCTCCCGAAAAAAAAAACATCAGACATACTGTGAAAATTTCCTTGCTCTGTTAAACATAATTTGGGAAATATAAAAAAAAAAAATCAAATGGGGGCTAATAATTCTGACTTTAAGTGTATGTACATTTTTAGAAGTTGCAATTTCTACATTTTATGAAATTCAAATAATTAAGATTTCCATTGATGTATGGTTTGTTAGGATAAAACAATATTTGGCTGAGATACAACAATTTAAAAACCTGCAATCTGAGGATTTAATACAATCAAAAATACTGAGAAAATCATCTTTAATTTTGTCCTAATTATGTTCTTAGGAATGCACAAAACCCAAACATTTTATTGAGTATATATAGTTATATATTTGAAATATACAAAATGTCTTCATGTCACATGAGCTTTAATTAATATTGTAATGTTTTTAGCCATTGTTGATTATTTTGACATTGTACTTTTGACAATTATCAAAATATACCAGTCAGACATAAGACCAGGGCCACATTTGTGTTTTTAAAGAATCAAAAAATGTAGTCTCACCTGACAAAACCACAGAGCCCTCCACACGGTCAACCTGATCTCGCTGAGGAGGAGGAACAGAACAACATACTGATGTGAAATAAAGCCAAGATATAACTGGACAAGATTACACAAAAGGTAAGTGAATACAATAATTTATTTTTTTCTTTTTTATTAGGAGTCTACATTGAGATTTGAATGTTTTGTTGGCAAGGATTTGGTGTTTAAGGATTTTAATAAGCAGGACATCCTGGCTTAAAGGCGCAGTTCAACCCAAAATGAAACTTTACTCACAATTTACCCTCTCTCTCTCATGTGGTTCCAGCCATTTTTGAGTTTTTTTTCCCATTGAACAAAAAATAATATTTTTTTGACTGTCAGAATAGAAAAACAAATACTACAAAAGCCAGTTTCAATCTTATTTGTTGTTCATCAAAAGAAGGAAATCCAAATGTTTAGAAGAAGTTAAGGATTTTCAAATTTGGTTGAAATATCCCTTTAAGATATTTTGGTGGTCCTGCATTAACAGTACTAATCACAAATGTCACCCTAAAACATGAACTAGCCTTAAAAACCGAGGTAAAATTAACTGTTTATAAGCTGTACAGGTCTCTAAATTCAGCCTTTGCCACTTTTAAGTAAAATAAAATCTGATTTACTGATGGAAATGTTTCTGTAGGACAAATACATACATACATGCATACAGACAGACAGACAGACATACAAACAGAGACAGACAGACAGACAGACAGACAGACAGACAGACAGACAGACAGATACTTCGATACATACATACCTGTTTGGTGACAGAGAACGTCTGCAGCTCAAGGTCTGCTGAACCAGGGGATACAACAGGCTCTAACTGGCTGTAACACAAAAACAATGAGTCATACTAATATTAATATTGGCCAACCGTGACTCATGCAGTTGCGGGGCAAAATGATTAGCCCTCCTGTCAAATGTTTATACTCTTTTAAATATTTCATTTAACGGAGCGAGGAATTTTTCACAGTATTTCTTCTGGAGAAAGTCTTACTTGTTTTATTTCGGCCAGAATAAAAGCAGTTTTTAATTTTTTTTAAACCTCTTTAAGGTCAACGTTAGTAGCCCCGTTAATCAATATTTGTTTCAATAGTCTACACAACAAACCACTGTTATACAATGACTTGCCTAATTACCTAGTTAACCCAGTTAAGCCTTTAAACGTAACTTTAAGCTGAATACTAGTGTCTTGAATAATACCTAGTAAAATATTATGAAGTGTCATCACGGCAAAAATAAAAGAAATCAGTAATTAGAAATGAAACTACTGTTTAGAAATGTGTATAAAATAATTAAAGCTTAACAGGAGGGCTAATAATCCTGACCTCAACTGTATACTTATATACCAATTAATGGGGCTCACTAGAAAAAAAATCTAACACTGAAAATAAGAAAAAGTTAAATGACTTCCTTCCACACACATACCTGCGCTTGCGTTGCAGTATGGTGACGAGAGCGTCACGGTCAGAGGGCCGGATCTCTTTTTTGAGCAGAAGTTGTTCCACCATCTTCTGGCCAATGCTGGATAAACTGCTGTCATCAACATCCAGCAGCACAGCCCCTGATTACAGCCACAATCAAGATCACATTTAACCAGCATGAATGTGAACTCATTTAATAGCATTAATTTACAATAATGTTATGTTTGTAAACATGAATGTATTAAGCAACACACACTAGCAAGAAGCAATGCACTTTACATTCATTTTCCTTCAGCTTAGTCCCTTCCAGAAGCAATCCAGTACTGGGAAACCGCTTTTACATTTTATATACTGTACATATCTCGTCACCACAGAATTAAAAAGTTCTATTTGACATTTTTGTCAAAATTTAATTATTGACATATTCTTATTAAATTAAATTTAATTTACATTATGTTGTAAATGATGTTGATGTTTTTTTTTATAAGTTGTTAACATTTTAGGACTTTTTATTTAAAAACAAATGTTATACACATACTGTTTGCTCAATATCTTAAAATCATTCAGAACGCAGATAGAACCTTATAATTTCAAGGTGATGGTATAAATATATATAAATATATATATAAGTGACTTTATGAACACTGAAATTGTCAAATTCAATGTATCAAATAGCTTATGTGTTAGAAAAATGTGTGTGTGTATTTATACACACATATATATATATACACACACACACACACATATATATATATATATATATATATATATATATATATATATATATATATATATATATATATATATATATATATATATACACACACACATACACACACACAGGGGCGAAGCAGTGGCGCAGTAGGTAGTGCTGTCGCTTCAAAGCAAGGTCGCTGGTTCGAACCTCGGCTCAGATGGTATTTCTGTGAGGAGTTTGCATGTTCTCCCTGCATTCGCGTAGGTTTCCTCCGGGTTTTCCGGTTTCCCCCACAGTCCAAAGACATGCTACAGGTGAATTGGGCAGGCTAAAATTGTCCGTAGTGTATGAGTGTGTGAGTGTATGAGGGTGACAGGCCCAGACGACAGGCCGGCCGGAATGTGTAAAAAAGTCGTTATCATATGGACAAGTCTAAATGGAGGACTTGTTCCAAAGAGCCGACCCTGCAACCATACGGGACTAAGGCCAAAGAAGAAGAGGAAGATGATGAGATTTGATCTTAAATATGTACAGTATTCAAGGGATAGTTCACCTAAAAAAAAAAAAAACTTTTTCACTGTAAACACTGTATAAACTGTTATGAGTGTCTGCTGAACACAGATTCTTTTTTGAAGAATGCTGAAGATATGTAACCACTGACTTTCATAGTATGAAAAATAAATGCCATGAAAGTTAATTGTAACAGGCTTTCAGCATTCTTCAAAATAACTTATTTTGAGTTCAACCATCGAAAGAAACTCATAAAGGTTTGGAACATGTTAAGGGTGATAAAATGATGATAAAATGTACATTTTGGGGTGAACTTTCTCTTTAATACATGCTGAGATTAAGATAAGCCTTTAAAAGTAACTTCACGTTAACCAATGCTATGCTGTAAATGTTACTTAATGAAATTCAAACTTTTAATTAGAAATTTAAATGATTGTTGCTCACAAGTGCAAAACCAGGTGTTATAAATAAAGCATAAAGCATAAATAAAAATGTAACTTTATAAAAAAAAAAAGGTCTACACTGTGATACTTAGAGTAACTTGATATCATTTTTATATTTAAATTAAACAGAAGGATGTTTGAGCAAGTTTCTTCTGTGAATCTAGGCAAACTGGATAACGGTCATTAATTTTGGGAAATGAATAAAATAAATGACAATTTATAATATAAAATAATTATTAATGTATCATTATTAATGGAAAAAAAGAAAAGGAAAGAAAATTGTAAAGCTACATTAGACTTTTAGTTTGGCGTCTCACCTGTGCTCATGACCTTGCGGAGCTGAATGAGGCTTTTGAAGGTGAGGTAGGAGACATGGGACTGGCTCCACTGTCCCGTGGCAGGGCTGAAGTTCTCCTCAAAACCCACCCAGCGGCCCGTCTCCTGCCATATTTCACCACGCAGCTCGTTTAGCTCCACGTATGACTGACAAGATGAGCAGAGGTAAGTGTTAAGGGTTTGACCAACAAGAAGATTCATTACAGATTCCAAGTTTGGGATTACTGGAAATTTTAAATCTTTAAAAAAAGGATATTTTGCTCACCAAGGCTGCATTTATTATATGACAAATTGTGAAATAATATTACAATTGACCAAAAACTGTTTGTTTCCATAGTTTGTTTTAATTTATTTTTGACATTCATAGCAGAATTTTCAGCTTTGGTGTCTTGTGATCGTGCAAAAATCATTCTAATTTGATCAAATATTACTGGAATTTGATTTTAATGGTAATCATTTTTATAATTAACAATGTTGAAACTTTAATTCCTGATAAAAAATATTTATTAAAAATATTGCATTTAGAATTCATTTAAATCCCAAATAAATATAAGGTTAATCAGAAATATATTATTTATTACTTAGTAAATGACTTTACATTCATCTTAAAAATGAGTGTAAATACATTTTAATGTGTTACAGCCAAAAACACAATTTTGTGTGCAGGCCTTGCATATTGTGTTGTGCTCCACCCTGCTTTTCTCTCTCTCCCCCCGGCTCTCAGGTTAATTAGCTCCCAGCTGCTAATCATTGTGAACCTGCTTGAGTCGGAGTGGTTTGGCTATAAATACTGGCTTCTGAAGCTACTGAGCTAAAGAACACTTCTCCCCAACTCTTTAGTGCAACAGTTGGTTTTTGTGATGTTTTTCACTTGTGTTGTAGTTCACAAGTTATTGCAGTAGTTGGATTATTCTTTAATGCCAAATTAACTATATTGTGCCTTCATTTCTATTTATTATTTTGTGTACTTCCAAGTGTGACTATTTTGTATATCTTTTCGCCTGTTTATGGTAGAGAGAGGAAGCTCAGGGAAGTTTGTGTTGTTGATTTTCATCTTTAATTTTGCTTTAGGTAAACTAGTCCTCTAAACTTTAGTTAGCTACTTTCTTTTTTTTTTTGTTTTAGGCTATACTCAATCAGTTTTGAACTCTAGTTTCTGTTAAAAGTCCTATGTTTGTATTAAATTCTCATAATTACTTTTTCTAAACTTTGTGTTGACTTCACTTTGGGGATGAGGATTGAAGTGTGTTCTCCATGCTTATCTTTTTTTAATTGGTTTTAATTCATTATTACTTACCAAATTTTGGTCTTCTTTGTTACACCTTTTAAGTAAAAACTCCTAGACTTCAATAAGGTTGTAAAAAATGTTACTTTTGAATACCATTTGTATTACAGTTGCCCAAAGAAATGAAGCAGCCCAATATTATTATTATTTTTTTTTGAAGCTCATCATTTTACAATGATTTCAGAACAGAAGCATCTTTGCATTTAGGAGTGGAGGAATAGAACTGAAAATCCAGCTTTATATCACAGGAATAAATTCAATTTGAAGCTACATACAATAATGAAATAGAAATATAATAAAATTATTAAAATATGATACATTCTTAAATTATAATAACATTTGAGAATTTTACAGCTTTTACTGTATATATGATCAAATAAATACATCCTTGGTGAGGAGAAAAAAAGGTTGTTTAAAAAAATACAATTATCCCAAACTTCTGAATGGTAATGTACTGCATGTGAGTAAGTAAATGAATGTGCATCACCTCTGCATCTCCTCTCTTTATGGCATTGGTGTTGGTATTTCTAGCGGCTGAAAGGAAAAACAGAACATTTTGATTATATATGGGGGTGCTTTCAATTTATTTGTTTATTATTTTACATTTTTACTGAACCGTACCTTAAATGCATGCTATGGTGTGACATTGTGAAATTTAAAAAAACAACAACATGATATTATACACATTATACACCTTCATTGTTGACCACTTTTCTTCATATAGTGCTACTTGTTTTATATGAAATTATGAAAAAAAAAATTCTTCTTTTTTTTTTTTTAACAGGTTGTCACTCCAAAGGACAACAAAACCAATTTAATATTATGATTTTTTTTTTTTTTGTGGTTAACAAAAGGTTAAATATATGAAATTCTGAGACAAACACTTAAAATGTGCTCGGTGTGGGCTTGATTTTAGTTGTCATGTCTCGGTGTGGACATGATTTTAGTTAGTTTAATTGTCTGATTTAAAATTAACATATAGCCGAATTTTAGTATATAGTTAATATATAATTATATTTTGTTATACAGGCAAACCCACCCTCTAGGTCTCTATTGAAGGTGAAGGTCTGTGGCTGCTCCTCGCCTTGCTGTCTGACCTGTTCTAGATCGTAGCTGCCTTTGTGTGCCGCGGGCGTCCTGCAGAGGGAGACAGAGAACAGAAACTACAGCACACAGCAGGTTGAAGACTCGCCTGTTCAGCTCCACACACTCACCAGATCTTACGCACCAAAGGCCAGCCTGAGCTCCGTCCTCTTACAAAGCGACTCAAGCCATTCCTGACACAAGAAACATAAGCCTCACTCTGTCCAGCCCTCGCACTGCCCTGCTCGGCCAAGAGGGGGCCACATTTACTGTCTGTGAGCCTGACCTACTGTAATGCGGAATCTTTCATTTCTGGAGGCAAATGCATTCATCACCTTAGTAAAATTCAGTTTGAGAGCGCATCAAATCATAAGATTTCATCATTTATTCTTTTTCATTTTTTTTCTAACAAGATTTTGAATAGACGAAGAGATTAGATGCACTGTAAAAATGCTGGTTCCACATAATTTCATGTTGTCCCAACATAAATTGATTGTTAACTTAGTTTTCGCAAATTTAAAAAGGTTGAACATAAGATAATTAAGTTTTCCCCATAAACTGAAAAATTATGTTGATTCAGCTCATTTTAATTTAAATAAGTAGTTTGAAGCAGCAGCAAACATTCTTTTTCGAGTGTGTGAAAACATCGTTCGTCTGATGCTTTTTATTTTAAATGATCGTTTTCATCAGTTTAAGTTTGGAGTCTGTCATTTCACTTTAATGGCATGAAAATAAGGCCTTTTATTAACTTACAAACAACCGTTTTCTTACCAATTAGGGGAAATTACTGAATCTAAACATAAGAAAATAAAGGATGCCTGATAAAAAACAATCTTCAGGACTCTTCGGATGTAACCATTTAAACACTTATTTTATTTATATTTTGTGTAACATTTTACAATCTTTTGTATTGTAATTTGAAACCTGGGTGTTAATGGAGTATCTCTGGGGGCCAAAAATACTTCTAGGAAAAAAATAAAATAAAGATATATCACTGTAAAACAAACAAACAGACCAAACTATCAACCAAAAAACTTATTCAGCCTTTTCCCCATACATCTGTAAGTGCACGTTTGTGTAAAAGAAATGTAGCTAGTAATATTTATGCTGTATCAATGTTGTTTTGGTTGGCTTTTTTTTTTTAAATGTTGAATTGAATCCTCAAATGAATGAATTGAGATTTCAAAGAATGTCTAATTTTCGCTTAATAAAAAAGGGTGGTAAAACTTTATTTTGATGGTCCCTATTGCACATTTTGTTGACTAAAAGTTGCATTGCAACTACAAGCCAACTTCACATTTGAGTATTGGCAGACTGTCTGCTTAATATCTGTTGATACTGCTCCTAGACATTAAACTGACTGTAAGAAACTTTGCAAGTACATGTCAACTTACACTAACCCCAACCTCACAATCTACTTATAATCTAATGAGAATTAGTTGGCATGTAGATGCAATGTAAAAGGCCATCAAAATAAAGTGATACCAAAGGGGTAAATTCAGGAATACCATAGTAAAAGCAGGGTAACATTCAAAACGCTGATTCATATTCAATCATTAATTAAGATGTTGCTGATCAGATACAAAATTGTTTAAAAAAGATTAAACTAGTTATTTTGTTATGAAATAACTTTTGGGATGTCACAACACAGTATACGGATTTGACAGATTTCAGATGCTTTTTTTTAGATGACTAATTAATTTGGCTCACAAATAACTGATGAATTAAAAAAAAAAAAGTTGTAGTTATCATAACAAACAGCACAACAATGGCAAATCACCATTTAAAAAAATTAACAAAAACAATTCTGTACTGTAAAAGATCTCACTCTTTTTCCAAGGTGAAAAAAATTGCAAACTAAAATGATGATTAAAGCCGGCTTAATTTAGCTTGTCGAAAAAAAGAAATGCGAAAAAAAATTTCTTCTTTCATTTTTTAAATTTTTGATTTAAGATAATAATCCGTCCAGTTTTAAGCTGCTGTTTTATTAGTGCTGCTTTTTTATCAGTGTATGATATGCATGTCCATACACTATACAATATCTTTTTATATATATTTTTTAAATAATGAAGCATGCTTTACAAAGAAAGCCCCTTTTTCCAAAAAAAAAAAAAAAAAAACTTTTTTATAAAATGCTTTTGAAATGCTTAGTTATTATTGTTAACTAAGCATTTCATGTTTAATTCAAAATGCTTCTCACTAATTGTGCTTTGTAAACTAAAAATGTCTAAAGGTGTAAATGTGAAATCAGTTTCTCCACAGTTTTTCTGTGTTCTATTGTGTGATACTCACAAGGTAAATGGAGAGGGTAGAGGCGACTCACTGTCCTCATAGGACATGTCATTGTCCTGTATGGAGAAAAGTAATGAATTAATGTAATGATCTATAAAACATAAATTAGTTTATGTGACATGAGATGCTCTGCTCACCCCATCAAATGAAACAGCTTCCATCATCGAGACTGTCTTCTCTCTGTCCCTGAAACTTCAGAAAGTCTCGCTCATAACCTGAAAATCACACACGGAAAGAAAACAAAACACAGTCAGACTGCTTATCACTCATTCATTAAAGTGTTAAATTAACCGTATATAACCATATTGAAATACGTAGTATTTTATAAAAATATGCAGTGTTTTATGCTCTTTGGTTAGTTCTTTTTGGTAATAGTTTTGAAAATAGGATAATCAGAGAATTTGAATATACAGACTTGGAAAAGCAATTTTTTTTTAAAAACAAACTGATTTACTTCTGAACTGCTGTGAGAAATGCAGTACATGTTTTGGTCAAAAATGAGACATTCCATTGAATTGACAACATCAAATTAAATGTAAAAAGTGACTTTACAAACACAGAAAGTGTCTACTTTAATCTTTCAGACAACTTTTGTGTGAATAAAACATCAAAATAATAAAGTAATGTATAATAATTTAAAATATAACAATATTTTTTGTACTAATAAAAGTAACACATTTATTCTGACCTGAACTTTTTTAAATTTAGGTAAAATGATGACTATCTTATTTAAAAGTGTTAAATTAACCTGATATTACCATATACGGTTGAAGATATTAGTGAATTAGAAGTTATTAGCGAATTTTAAATTCTTTTTCAAATATTTTCCAAGAGATGTTTAATGCACCAAGGACATTTTTCATTGCATTTCCTATTATACTTTTTGTTTCTTCAGATTTTTCTTTATTTCTCTTAATTTGGCTGGAATAGTAAAAACAAATTGAGAAAAAAATGTATAAATAGAGTAAATAGAGAGAGAGAGAAAAAAATTGCTAAGCTCCATTAAACAATCTAAACAATATAGACTTGTCTAACCTAGATAAGCCTTTAAAATGTCTTCGAAAAAAAGTTAGGTTCTACACAATCAATTTGTGTTGGGACAACATGAAGGAATTTTTACTAATTTAAGTGGATTGAATATGAAACAATAAAGTTGTCCCAAAAAAACACAAAAAATTGTGTTGTTTCAGCTCATTTTAAATAGGAACAAGCAGCTTAAGTTATTTTTTGAGCGTAGTAAAATAATTGTTTACTGCCATCATGGCAAAGACAAAAGAAATAATTATCAGAATTTGGTCATTATGGCTATTTTGTGTTACAAATTGGGAAATAAATGAAAAATAATTGTTTAAAAAAATCAAAGAAAAGCTTATAATTTTGTCTTAAACTTATTAAATCTGAAAACCGTTTCATGCTCTGTTTATATTTGATTGGTTCAGTTAGGTTATAAGGGTCAAGAGTTTGACCACAGGAATTAAACTGAGGACTCAGTTTTGGTGTTTTTCAGAGCTTGAAGACTGTGGCCCACCCTGAGCCAGCCAGCTCAAGGGCGTGAAGAGCCACAAACAGACAATTATCTGAAGACTGAACTTCTATACGGTGCGATAAGGACTCTTGTGTCCCTCATGGACAGAGGCAGATAGAGAGAAAAACAGCCTTGGCACTTCAAACCTAGCTCAGAAACAACGACACAATGATAAAAGGCGGCAAACACAAAAAGTTCACTTACAGAAAAATGAATTCATGTAAACGTACTACTTGCAATGAAATGTAAAATTTGTTCATGTGTGCTTAAGTCATTTAATTGCTGTTGGCTGATTTGTGCTAAAACCTGTGAGAAATTCTAAATTCTCAGTTTAAAAAGACTTCAACCCAGACTGCACTGTGCATATGAAGACATTTTCTGCATTGACTGATTTACATCCTTTCCCATATTTTGAATTAGGCCATTTTTATAGCTGTAATATCTGTGAGTGTAACAAGTATGCACCAGAAATGGTCATCAAGGATCATTGTCTGTTTTATTGCAGATTAATTTCTCCTTTATCTTAGTAAAGAGAGAAGGAAACACTGCAGCATATTACTTTAAAATGCTAATGTGCCACTCGTAACCAGTCATACATTGGAGAAAGTCCCTCAATAGACAGAAATGTGCACTAGAATGAAAAATTACACCACACATAAGCCATGACATGCATGTTTCAATGCCGATCTTCAGTAAGAATAACATTATTACTTTTTTAGGTTTACATGCAACTCTAAACAGCATCATTTAGATTGTCATGACGTCATGACTGGAAGATGTTCACCCCATAACACCCACACTGTAAAACCCAAGTCAACATAATCAACTGAAATGAGTGTAATTAACTGAAAATTTACTGATCAAGGTAATTTTACTCATTTGACAAGAGTTTTAAACTCAGTGTTGAAGGTAATGAGTTCATTAAATACCTCATTACTTCAAATTAAATGGAGTAAGTTCACAGTACTTATATAGATTAGTTTTTGAACTCAAATGGTTTGAACCAATCGGTTTCCTCAAATGGTTTGAGTTGCCTTGACTTATTGGGTTTTACAGTACTCAGTTGGTTTGAGTTATCTTCATTCATCATATTTTACTGGGCTCAAAATTGCTTCGTTTACTCAAATGGGTTAAATTCACAGTACTCATTAGGATTAGTTTTTGAACTTTAATGGTTTGTAGCAATCAGTTTCCTCAAACGGTTTGAGTTACCTTAACTCAACTAGCATTTTGGTGCCTGTATCACAAATGTGACTTTACAAAGACAGAAGACATGAAATACTAGCTAAGTGTTTACTTTAGTGTCTCAAATAACTTTTTCAACAAAACATTGTGAAATAATGTTCAATTGTCATAGTTTAAATGAATTTATGTACAAACAAAACAACATACAAATTATCTGCACTTGTTAATATTATATAAAAAAATAAAAAGTCAACATTGGAAAATAACAACATTTAAATTGATTAAAAAACTCAAATGAGTAAAAGTAGTGAATAGTGGGAAAGTATAAACTAATGTTTCACTAAATAACATTCAGGGGGGTGTCTTCTGTATATCATGCAAAAAAACTGTATGAAAGTCATAATTTTTTGCTGAAAGCATATTAATAAGAAACTAAAATATTAATAAAATCTAATGTACAGAAAATCCTGAATTACACTTTTAAAGTTCTGATGCTTCAAAGCATCTTTTTGCCTTCGATGCATTAAAAAAATAACAACAGGACTAAAATTTGTAATCAAAACAAACATGTTTTAAACTTAATTCACTTCCAACAATAAAACAATGTAAAAATGACTGGCACAATTAACAATCAGATCTGTCCCGCTTTTATTTGGACCTTTATGCATTTGTCCCCTGTACACAAGTGATCTCTGTCCCATTCTAACCAACTTTCTTCATTCAGACCTCATAAACACAGAATTTGTCAATTTCTCACTCTTACCTGAGCCCAGGTGGTCCTGGCGGGTCTCTGTGCTGGGTTTCCACGTCTTCACGTCGAGTGCCAACTCAAGACTGACCTCGGACCAATTCTGAAGGCATGGGTGGGTTAATGGAAAGCTAATGGAAAAAAAGAGTTAAAGACGTAAAAAACAAGTCACGTAGTGCGCGGCAACCCGAAACACGATGGCTTGCGTAGAGCACCCAGGGGTGGAAGAGATTGATAAGAGCCCCATCATCAGAGAAACTGTCTTATCGATGGGGCCACCTGACAGCAGGAATACCCCAACCCTAAGACCACTCCCAAACACTGTCAGCCGGACATAGAAAGAGACCGTTTGAGGCCTGTAGCACTGAGCACTCTCAGAAATAAAGGTACAACCAAAGTCACAGTTGCTTTGGTTGCTTTGGTCATTGTTACTTATTGAACTAAGTTAATCATGTTCTATAATATAAGTTCAAGGGAATCATAAGGTTAATTTGATTTGATTTAATTATTGTATTATTAAACCATCGTATTAAACTATCGTATTTTTAAACTATTGTATTACACTATCGTATTATTAAAACATCGTATTAAGTTTCTTAAATTATCATATTATTAAATCATGGTATTAAATTATTGTATTATTAAATCATCGTATTATTAAATCATCAAATTAAATGTCTAAATTATTGTATTATTAAATCATCGCATTAAATTATCGTAAAAAGAAATCATGTTAAATTATTGTATTATTAAATCATCATATTAAATTATTGTATTATTGAACCATTGTATTAAATTACCGTATTATTAAATTATTGTATTATTACATCATTGTATTAAATTATCATATTAAACCATTGTATTATTAAATTATCGTATTAAATTATCATATTATAAAACCATCGTATTAAATTGTTGTATTATTAAATCATCATATATAATTATTGTATTACTAAATCTTCGTATAATTAAATCATTTATTCATTCATTCAATTTCTTGTCAGCTTAGTCCCTTTATTAATCCGGGGTCGCCACAGCGGAATGAACCGCCAACTTATCCAGCACATTTTTACACAGCGTATTAAATTATTGAATTATTAAATCATCATATATAATTATCGATTTAATAATGGGTTGCAGCTGGAAGGGCATCAGCTGCATAAAACATATGCTAGATAAGTTGGTGGTTCATTACACTGTGGCAACCCCTGATTAATAAAGGGACTAAGCTGCAAAGAAAAAGAATGAAAGAAAATGTTGCAGATTAATGGAGTATGATTTTGATTGTGATTGATGAATCCGTTAAGCCCTGCTAATATGCAAGTAATAATTAAAGCATGGGTGTGATTTTACCAAGTAGAATGTGATCCTAAATTAAAATATATGTTGAACAATGATATCATTTCTGTTCAAAAATATAATCCATACCTAACCAGAGGGCTTTAATAGCTGGATAATGATGTAGAAGCACACAACCATAACTGTAAGCCTAAGCTTAACTTAAACTGTAAACCTATCCCTTGAATCTGATTGGCTGACTGGAATGTTGTTTTAGAAACATGTACTTGGAGACATCATGCTATTCTAATTGATGACAGGCCATTTAAATACCAGAAAATAATGCATATGCAAAATAGAGATGCGGTTATAAAGCAAAGCGAACCTCGTTTAGGCATTATTTTCTTACAATTCAACAGGCCAGAGTCAATTATTTTTCTTCTACTACAGTAACCACACTTATATCATGGCTCATTTGTTGTATTTTGACATTTCTCAGGTTTTCCCTCATAAACCGCTGATGTGGACTTTTTTTTTATCATTTGCTGTAGCGATTTAAAAACTGTAATCAAGTCATTTATATGTGCATTTATATGAAAAAAACCTGCACATTTACAGTTCCCGCTATTAACAAACCTTATAGCTCAATAAATTAGTCAACAGTTATTAAGGCACTAGTTGGGTTTATGTAATGGGTAGGATTAAGGATACAGAATAACATCATATTTTATAAACACTTATTAAAAACTATACTATCATAAAAATAAGCAGGTAAAACGCCAGTAGTTAATATTGGTCCTTAAACTAAAGTGTTAGCTTGATGGGCACTTGCATACAAAGGTCTACCTGTTTAAAAGGCATCATCCCAATGACTTTTCTAAGAGTGTTTAGACTCAGTTAGCTGTACTAGTTAGTCTTTATTAGACCGACTTTATAAAAATCATGAGCTCAGGTCAGTTCTGAACTTAAGTGCAAGCAACTGAGGAAAGGAGGGATCTGCAAAAACCATATGAGTAAAAGTAGCACTGCCAGGAAATATTCAGCTTGGATAAAAAATGACTCTTTGAGAGGAAGCGAGAGGGAGAGAAAGAGAGAGAGGTAAGGGGTATATGAAGTATTAAAGTTAAAGGCTAAATTAATCAGTAAAGCAACATCTTGCCTTCTGACATCAGACGGTGTAGGTTTGGGATTTCCTTCACGTGGGGAAATGGTGGACACCCCTCCGAAGGTGTCTGGGGGGCGTTTGAAGGGGTTTCCCCCTGCACGGCCCTCACATCGGTTTGATATGCCCCTTTTTTCCGCTGAGTCACGGAAACACTGCTGCCCCTTCAGCCAATGAGAGCTCTTTAAGACCTGTCAACAAATAAAAATTTTTTTTTTTTTTTGTTTTTTTTAAACGTATAAGGTAATGAACAGATGCCTGTATTTTGTGATACATAGTTTTATTTACACATAGTTTTATTTTTGGGTAAAACCCAAAAATTTAAGGCAACTCAAACTAATTAAGTTCAAAAACTAATCTTGATGTGCAGATCTCTCGCACGCCCCCATACTGAATGTAACCACAAACCATGATTTTTCCTTCACCAAATTTGACTGATTTCTGTGAGAATCTTGGGTCCATGCCTCATGAGACACATTGGGATGCAGTTCAACAAATAATTCAGAAAAATCTACCTTCTGCCACTTTTCCAAATGATCAACTAAGTCAAGATATTAAATATAGTAAGTTGAAGTCAGAATTATTAGCCCCTCTTTGAACTTTTTGTTCTTTTTTTTTAAATATTTCCCAAATTATGTTTAACAGAGCAACAAAATGTTCACAGCATGTCTGATAATATTTCTTCTTCTGGAGAAAGTTTTATTTGTTTTATTTTAGCTAGATTAAAAGCATTTAAAAAAAATCATTTTATGGACAAATTTATCAGCCCCTTTAAGCTATATTTTTTTCGATAGTCTAAAGAACAAACAATCGTTATACAATAACTTGTCTAATTACCCTAACCTGCCTAATTAACCTTATTAACCTAGTAAAGCCTTTAAATGTCACTTTAAGATGTATAGAATTCAATTTCAATTCAATTCAGCTTTATTTGTATAGCGCTTTTACAATGTAGATTGTGTCAAAGCAGCTTCACATAAATGGTCATAGTAACTGGAACAGTGTGGTTCAGGTTTTAGCGTTTAAGTTCAGTTTAAGTATAGAAGGGTCTTGAAAAAATATCTAGTACTATATTTTTACTGTCATCATGACAAAGATAAAATAAATCATTAGGGGCTAACAATTCTGACTTCAACTGTATATATATATAATATACAAAGTATATATAATACTAAGCACTAAAATTTTAATTCATTGGATACTATGAGGGTCACCTATCATTAGATACATACATGTTTGCATGTCATACATTTAAGAAATACCTGCAAGTTTCTCTGTTGTTACATGTGTTATTACATACATCGAGCCTTAGACCTTACCCACCCTTAAACCATTCGTTAATTAATAAACTTGTACTTTACATTAACTGTACTCTACCTCATAACGTTTTTACATACAACATGCAAGTCAATAATGAAGAAATCTAATATAAATATCAATGTCAGGTAAACAAATATGCAAAAAAGGTACCATTTACTGAGAATGACCCCAAGAACCTCTACCAACAAGACATATCATAATCATTATTGATTAGGATACTGATATAAATTACCTGAAGCATGGAGAGGATGGTTGCCCAGTGTTCAAGGGCCTTGGGTTATCTAGAAAGGCTAAAGGTTCAAAGACAGACATAGATTGAGAAAATTCCCTCTAAACATCTTCAGTGTTTGCCCTCAAGACAGTGAAGTGATGCTTCTCATGAGAATCCACCTTCCTGCAGAGTTTAAATACATCTGAACCATCTAATGAAGGTCTTTAAGATTACCAGAAACTTCCAGGCAGGTTGAAGCAAAAGTTTGCACAAAGATTGGTCTTTATGAGCAAGATAGGACAGGTCTGTCTGCAATTAGAGAGCTGAAATCAGAAAAGACAATGCATGAAAGAGGCACACACTCACTGTCAACTTGTAATTCACAAAGTGTTCATTTAAAATAAATATGGATTGTTACAGATTAAGTCCATGGGGAGAAATGCAGGCGCTTTAGGGTAGCATTTCTCTGAGGACGTGAGGCAATGATTGCAGTCCACTGACAACACACGCGTTCACTTTTTTTTTTTTTAGGAGTATGGGAGTAATTAATGCTCAGCGCTGTAGTTATGAGACCTATTAATGGATGGAAAAACAACTTCTCCAGAGAGGAGCATCACATGAGCAGATCCTGTACTGATTGTTTACTGATGCAGACTGCAGACACTGTTTTCAGTTTGTTGGTTATTATGTAAAGATGTTTAACAAACTATACTTTAGTCCAAAATTTGGATAAAGTGTTGAAAATCCCATTCGCCGCACCGTAAAAAAAATGTTGGGTTGCACTTAATCGGTTTTTGTTGGGACAATATAAAGAAATTAAGTTAACTTATTACAAATGTACACTGTAAAAAGGGATCAGTTACTTAAATTGAGTAAACCAATTGTCTTAAAAGCAACAAGTTTAAACAACTTTACAAAAATAATGCAAGTAAACCCATTGTAACTTGGAACTGCTAAGCTGACTTAATTTTTATAATTATGCTAATTGTACTCACTTTTTAAAAGTCAACCAATCTCTTTTAACAGTGTCAGAGTATTTTAGCACGTTTGTTTTTCAATAATTACTACATTCATTACAATATTACTTAATTGGTGCTTCATTGAGTCTATAAAATCTACAATTATAGCCTGCTCTGAATTTAGAAGACACACTAGAGAGCAGATTTATTGGTTACTGTCATTTTGCTAGATACAGAAAAACTGGGAAATAAAGGTGTATTGGAAAATAAGTGATTAGTTAACTTTTATTTAAAATAAAGTGAATACAATTTGCATAATAATAACAATTAAGTCAGCTTAACAGTTCCAAGCTACAATGGGGTTACTTACATTACTTTTTGTTAAACTTTTCAACTTGTTTCTTTTAAAGCAATTGGTTTACTCGTGTTAGGTAACTCATCACTTTTTACAGTGAAATGGGATTGAACATAAAACAAGTAAGTTGTCCTCCCGAAAAACCTTAAGAATTATGTTGTTTCAGCTAATTTGTAATAAGCAGTTTGAACAAAAAGCAAACGTCATTGTCGGTTTAAAATGTTCTCCAAAAAGTTGTTTGTGCATATATTACCCACATTTGAGTTGGAAATTTGATTTGATTGTTTTGGAACAATTAATGATTATTTTTTAACAAATATTCAGAAAACATAATCACAATTGAAAATGTATACTACAGGATATACAGGGGCGGGTTTAGTTATTTGGGGGCCCTAAGAGATTATAGCCATGGTGCACAACCATCCTAATATGCACCTTTTGTATTTTTATTAATTTATTTTGCTGTTTTTTTTCTTATATCACTCAACCTTCTTTTATATATTTGTATATTAATGTAGTCTGTACATTTTACTGGATTTGTTTTCATAAAACAGTGAAATATTTCTGATAAAAATATACAAAATAATACACACACACACACACACACACACACACACACACACACACACACACACACACACACACACACACACACACACACACACACACACACACACACACACACACACACACACACACACACACACACACACACACACACACACACACACATTTTCTTCCTGATTTGACTATGAGTAAACCAACTGAGTACTGTAAAACCTAATAAGTTAAGGCAACTCAAACCATTTGAGTTAAACTACACTGAAAAAAGTGTTGCATGCAGAACTGTTGCAAATAATTTCTTTGTGTTGAATTTAAACAAACAAATTAAGTTTAGTAAAGTTCAACTTAATTTGTTTGTTTAAATTCAGCCCAAATAAATTGTTTACCACCTCTTAACATAAAGAAATTGAGTAAATTCAAGGAATCATCTTTGAATAATTTTTTTCAGTGTAATCTAAGGGTACTATGTACTTACTCCGTTTAAGCTGAAGTTATGCGGTATTTTCATAACTCATTACCTTCAACACTGAGTTCAAAACTCTTTTCAAATAAGTAGATTTAACTTTCAGTCAATTTTGAGTTAACCACACTCATTTCATTTGATAAAGTTGACTTATAGCTTTTACAGTGTACCTTTAAGATACTCTGCACTTTCTAAAATTGTACTGCAACAGCACCTTTATCTTTTACTTTAATTTCCGATAGTGTATAATGACCAATTACAGAAGTGAATATTGACCATTTCTAACAAAGCAACATGATAAAGTCTGGGTAGATTAGTCAAGTCACCTTTATTTTAAATGGTAAATTAACAGCCTGTTTTCATAGTCAACATGTTGTGGGCTGTAAAAATGGGAAAAAGAAATAACGTTATATGTAATTTTGTAAAATTGTAAACTTTTCTAAAATTGTCCCTAAACGATATGGCTTGTGGGTTGCATGTGTTCTTCGCATCGATGTTTCTATGATGAAGGTTTAACATCGATCAAATTACTTTGTCCTGCAAAAGCTTCTTTATAGTAAATTAAAGCTCTTTAGATCATAAACTATGAAAAATGGAAAAACATTTCATTACTGGCAGGGGAGGACTGGCCATCTGGCAATTCTGGCAAATGCCAGAAGGGCCGGACCTTTTATTTTAAAATGTGGGCCGGTGTGCTATTTTTAAAAAATTTTTATGTATTGTTTTTACATGCAGGCAGCTTTTATCTCTTGCAAGAAGTGAATATGATAATGATAATAGTTATTATAATAATAAATGTTAAGCATTGGCCCAATCGGCAATGGCCGGCTGGTTTCGAGAGGGGCCGACCCAATCAGAGGTTACGTGGACGTAATCAAAATCTGTCAAGAATGTCAAACAAACAGTAAGTGCAGCACAAGCTAATTGTCAGAGATGGACTGTAGAAAAGGAAAGGTGTTGCCGAAAAGCTCAGAGAAAGCAAAAGATTGCTCTAAAATCAGACGCTGCCAGATGCATAAAATTAACTGAAATAGTCTCGAAAGGGGGCAGCGCAGTGGGTAGCACTGTCGCCTCACAGCAAGAAGGTCAATGGTTCGAGCCTTGGCTGAGTCAGTTGGTGTTCTTATGTGGAGTTTGCATGTTCGTGTAGGTTTCCCTCACAAGTCCAAACACGAGCTATAGGTGAATTGGGTTACACATATGGGTAACACATATGCTGAAAAAGTTAGTGGGTCATTCTGCTGTGGCGATCTCAGATTTATAAAGGGACTAAGTTGAAAAGAAATTGAATGAATGAAATGATTGATGTATAAATTTGTTATAAATGGGTTTTTGTTCCAGTCACATACATTAAAAGTTTAAATATATATTACAAAAGGTACTGCTTATATTATTTCACCATCTGTGCACCAATATAAGTAGTAAATGTGCCTGTTCGTGGATAGGGCTGTGTCGGTGTGGTAATATGGGCTGGTGTGGCTACAGTGCCAGGGCTGATTTTTAGTCCCAGTCCGCCCCTGATTACTGGGTTAGTTTACCTAAAATTTAAAATTCTTCAGAACTTGGAAAGAACTTTGATTAGTTGAACCAGGGAAGTGACATAAAATGTTTTTGGACGTTTAACATCTCAGAACCATAGCTGACTTTTAGATTTCCTTAACATACTGTATCTTAATTTGTGGATTTCTTAAAATGAATAAAGGTCTAAGGGGTTTGGAACATTACGAGTGTGAACAATTACTAATAAAATTCTAATTTTGGTTGAACCACTTCTTTAAAAATGCTTCTTAAGGAAACAAAAATGTTTACTTCCCTTTGAAAAAACCCTTTTGTAGTTCTTCCTGGCGCCTTTATTTGTATGACTGTGCTGTCAGTCAGCAGTGGTGAGATTTAATCAACTGTAAACAGAGGGGGGAAACCACAAACTGCCACCATGGTGATGGGTGCCTAAGATCATTGATGTGCAAAGCCCTTCCTGTCTCACCAACAAAAAGTCCTTGGTACAAGTCAGACAAAATATCAATGTGTCACAAAACACAGAGTATCAAACCTGCTGCGTATGAAGCTGCAGACCAATCATGCCCTCTCAGTCTGCAATGAAAAGCTTCTACTACTGACATTGAAAGAATCAAAACTTAACCATGGAGCAAGAGAACATTATCCTGTATTTGTGTTTGGCCATGTGAGCACCTGTATGATGTGCTGATCTAACGGAAGCTACACCTTACAACCTAAAGGAATGTGGAGAATCAGCTGCTGGTTGGAAAAACTACAGAACATCTTCAGGGGTCATGAAGAATCCAGGTTGCTGTGGAATATTTTGACAGCACATGCAACAGTAAATGAATATATGGTATACAAGAGAGCAAGAGTAAGCAGCCTGCTCTAACAAGGAAACTCACCTATTTTACATGTTGACAGAAAAGTGACTAAATACTACATTTTTCTTTCATTGAAATGTAGAAAAAATAAAAATAAGAGAACAAGTGTGCAGAAGTCATCACAGTGGGGTAAACTCAGAGTGCAGTAAATGGAAGAGTACAACAAATCATTTTTTACAGTCCCATTTGCTGAAATAATGAAAGAAAAACTCTACGATGGTGTTATCAAGACCTTCAGAAAAAGGAAAAAAAAAGTGTGAGAATAATAACGGCAGCCAGAAGAGAAAACAACATTAAATGTATTGTACTCCCCCATAGACACTGCATTAGAAACACCTAGGCCCAATCCCAATTCTACCCCTTAGCCCTTCCCCTTACCCCTCGTTTTGCATGTTCACGTGAAGAGATAGGGGTGTCCCAATTCTCTTCATCCTAAAGACGTAGGGCTAAGGGGAAGGGCTATACCTCTAAAAAAAAGAAGATTTTTCAGGACCACACTCAAAACTGAGGGGTAAGAACATTTCACAGTATACACCAGCCACAACGGCAGCATGGTTGCACATGGAAGTCAGGAAATCCACAAATTCATAACATTCATAACAGTGTTCATGTTTTCCAGTCATGCTTTTGAACAAAACCGCTAATATAAAAACGCAAAATTTCGCTACCTACAATCCCTAATATTAACTCCTGTATAGTAGTGCCACAACATTCTGACACTCGAATATCCTGTTAGAAAAGTCTAGTGGCTGCGAATGACCTTTTTACAGTGTCTGCTATAATGTCATTGTTGTTTTCGTGTGTTTACATAGATGAATAAGGCCACTGTGTAAATGCGCAGTACAGTTATGATCTTATTACCAATCATTTATCATTATGATAACATAATATAGGCATTCAGTAGTTTCCTGAAGATAAATATAAAAAAATAACGCAAAAAGAATACAGCAGTCATGATCGTCGATCTCATATGAAGCAAAAGATTGTGATGACATACGATGACGTGTGTCATCACGTGTCTCATTTCTTAGGGGTAAATTTTGACACTCTGTTTCAAGGGCCAATGGGAAGGGGTATAAAAATAAAATTGGGATTGGGCCCTAATATTAGTGGTAATTCTTTTTTGGACATAAATTCAAACATAAATGCGTAAAAAGTTGAGAATTTTTTTTTTAACCTAAATATTAAAAACTTTCAAGGATTTAAGATTATAAAGACTGCTAAGTGTCATAACAATCTTGTGAAAAAGGTCCACTGGGGGAGGGGCAAATCGTACTAAAAGGTATGAAACTGTACAAAATTCACATGAATTTGTCATCATATTTACTGTGAACTCTTAATTAATTTACCCTAAAGCTTGCTTACTAGAGGTATGCAGATTCCAAATCCACACCTTGGTTTACATGTAGTCAACTCAAAGTTAACTATGTAAAAAACACCATGGAAAACAGAGCTAAACGGAAGTATGGCAAACAAATCCTTCAGTCACACTTTATTTTGATGGTCCGTTTACTGAATTTAAGTTACATTGCATCTACATGCCAACTAATTCTCAACAAATTATAAATAGAGTGTTAGGTTGAGGTTAGTTTAAGATGACACGTACAATACAAAGTTTCTTATAGTCAGTTAAATGTCTGTTCGGCAGCAGTATCAACAGATATTAAGCAGACAGTCTACTAATACTCAGATGGCCCATTGAAATAATGTGTTACCAATCCTTCTTCTTTTGTTTAATCCTAGTAATTATGTTGCATCCACCCAATTGTTAATTATATTTTATTTATCTTACTTGCTCTTTAATCTTTCATTAATCATTTGTTATAAGCAGAGATGTACTTCTATAGAAAACAAAAAGTTCTTTTTTTTTATATACAGGTGAAACCTTACTATATAAAAATCGCACAAAATGTTCTTCATAGTAAAAAAGGCATTTTGATTTTGACTAAATATGTTCTTAACTCTAAGAAAAAAAAAAATTGTTTTTAGGAACTTCACTTTAAGGTTCTTCAGGAAACCAGAGATGTTTTTCCATTGAATCCCTTTACAAAGTACATTTTTGGAACCTTATTTTTTAAAGAGCAAATGAAGAGTATAGACACAAAAACCTCTAAATGTTTCATCTAAATGTATTTTTTTCAGCCCCCTATGTTTATGTTCATTTATTTCACTTTAAAGGCAATAAAAGGAACTTATCACTATAAAAGTAAAATCACTGAGCCTACAAACACAGGACTAAAAAAAATTAAAAACCTGCTCAAAATTCTACTGTTTTACACTGAAATGAGTGTAGTATTACAATAATAAAAGAGCAACTGATCAACTGTTTAATAATAGAGTAATTGATCATCTCTGCTCTTCACAATAACACCTTACACTGAAGGCCTTGTATGATATTACTCCCCAGCGGTGATGCTATATTGCGCAAATTATATTTTACAGAAACAGTGTGTAGGTGTGTCCCTCCTGCAGTCTCTGGAGTTTCATGATAAAACACCAACTCGACTGTTCTGTGATAACCATACACACAAACCATCACTGGCTGTTTTAAGGGCGTTTTCATTTACAAAATTACAGTGCAGTGTTGGAAACTCCTCACTGAATTTTACTTACATTATTCACAAGCATAAAATCATGATTAACACATGTACTTTAATGCTTATTTTATAATGAAATTATGTCCTTAATACACAGGCACATATATATTATATTGAGTCTGAGAATATACAACTGTAATCACTATTATTATTAAAAACTATAATGCTTGCAACTACAGCATTATTTTAAATAATTTCACTTCAATTAACTGCCAGTTATCTATTAAACGATCTATTGCCTGTAATGAGTTAATTTAAAAAGAGCTCCATTCTCCATTTTGTTAATGCATGTACAGTATATGAATACAATGGCACTGAACTGAAACACAGCAGCAAAGAGAAATGCCCTCTGCTGTTGGTGGAAAATGTTTACATGCATAATTATTTTAAGTTGAACTAAAAGTCTAATTAATCATAATTCTAAAAAACATAAGTATTAAATCTTACAAAAATATATACTGTACATTTATTAGTTTAATGCAGAAGTTCAACAAGTGTATTTATTTTTTTGCCTGTGACGACTCTTAACCTATTAGAAAACATGCAAATCTATTCAGAGGATTTTATTTTATGGATTTTATTGATTACATGGGCACAGAAATCATTTCACAGATTCATATATACGTTTATATTTCTATTTTGTATATATATTTCAGGCTATGGTTAAAATTATTGGTCTATTACAAAGAATGAAAAACATTTAGAACTTTAATTTAGTCTTTTAATAATTAAGCAGTATTCTAATAGCATGACTTTACTGACCACACTACAATCATATGCCTATATATGTGTGCATATAGTCATAAAACTCTTGTCATAACACCCAGTCATGCTACAGATTTTTCCCAATGAGTATTACAACAAGTGCGCTAAAAAGGGTTATCTTTGAAATTCTTTTAAATATATATTTAAGTCATGCTTGGAAAGTTGTAAGTATAAGAATGAGGCTATAGGTGTGTAGGATATGAATAAAATCATTATTCTATTAACAAAAATGGTCATTGGTTTTAAATTAATCAAATAATAATATAATGTGTACTCTTCACTTTCTTCTTTATTACTCTTAGGTTTAGTTTTTAGAGACTGAAGCTTCATACCTTAACTTTTGAACTTTGAGCCAAGGCAGTCATTTATGTCTAAAAAAACTAGAGCATTAAAGCAGATAAGTGAAGAGCTTTAAAACTGTATGTTGTGCAGTGGACCAATAAGACGCTGATAAGGATCTCCGCTGAGATGGTAAGGGGGATCGCAGGTCAAAGCCTTAGAGGATGATGCACTCTTTACGGTTCCTGGTGATCTTTTCAGGCTTCCCATCCTTTGCCTTAACAACGGCCTCTATAATCTACAGGATTTATACAGAGAAAAATAAGAAAAATTAAAAGAATTCAACAACACTCAGTACAGCTATTAAAAGCATTATTTAGTTAAAGGCTTAGCTTGTAATCAGGAAGACCAACACAAACTACACAGTGCTGAACCAAAAATCAATTGAATAGGAGCGAATGACAGTCCCGGATTTTGAAGAGAATTAAAAAAATATGAGCAATTCCATGCGAATGTCAATCTTGCCAGGAAAAAAAAAAGTTTACCACAATTGAGAAACTGTTTCTAAGCTTTTTGTGCAAGCAAGTATTTTACAGTACTTTAAAAATACTCAAACATGTCTCTGTCTGCACTTATGCACATTTCACCCACTCAAATAAACAAATTAACCCAAAATATGATATTTCACAATACTTACATCCTCACTGTAAGGGAAACCACCTGACTCCAGCTTTGAGAAAACCAAAAAGTCATTGATCTGTATCTCAAAGCATCCTATAGGAAAGAGAGAGTAAATTAGCCTACAGGCCACATACACATACAGTAGCCTACCTGTTATTTACGTATGGTCTTAAGTAAACATGATGACATAAAACTGTACCTAATTATATATATATATATATATATATAGAAAGTGCTTCACCTCTCCTGCCCACGAAGCCGGACACCTCAGCATCAGGACAGTTTCCACAGATTTCTCGCTTCAGCTCCTGGAAGCGAGGCTCGTAACCTCATGCACCACTTGTGTGATAGAAAAGCAGATATCTTTTATAAAATGAACAATACGTTCTTCATGTGTAAAAGCTTCTGTGCATGATCACTTAAACCGGTTTTTCCACATCGCACGATAACACTATTCATTTACAGTTGCTCCTTTTCCAAAGAATTCGACGGAACCGGTTCACAACAGGCGGTTGAAGTCAACTCATTTAGGCTACTTGGTAGCTAATGAACGTTAGACCAAATAAACTCCGAGTAGGCTACTGTTTAATATAAATAAAACAATTGTTATGCTCTGGCCGTATTCATAATTATAACTAATATGAACAAAATTTATACGACCAACTAACCGTTTAGACTAACGTTGCACCTACGAAGATTAACTATGGTTTTGACCATAACCATAGTAGGCTTATTTGTAGTAACGTTAAAACTTAAACAGCTGATAATAGATAGCCAACGCAAACAAACTTGACATACTTTTCATAAAGATTCACCAAAATAGGAACGATTAAACTGTTTAAAATATTTGACTAAACGTGTCACGACACAAAAAAGTAAACATGCACAGAATCGGTCATCGAATCGACTCTTTAAGCAAACTCTTCAAAAGAATCGATTCGGAGTAAACAAGCGTATTCTACAGACGTCCTATGGTTACGACTGCCACTTCAAAATACGTGCTTGATGACCAAATACATCGTTTTCTTTATTTTATTTTTTTTATTAAACCTCAGCTAGAACACAATGTATTCACAGTGCTAACAGATGATTTAAAACCACATAAAATACTGAACAGTAGGCTACAAACAGGTAGTCTAAATGCAAATACAGCTTACCAGTATTCGATTTTGACCTTCACGACCATGATTCTTGTCTTTAGGTTGCTGGTTACCTTGTTGGAGGAGACTGAAAACAACACACGCACTCTTCGCCACTGGAGACACCTGTGTGAGAGGAAACACCCTGCACCTGCCCTACACACCTAGATCACATCACAATGACACTGCAACTCTTGAGCAACCTTTCAGCACAGCCAAATTAATGTTAGCTATGCAATTCTTTTAAGTTAACCAAAACAATGATACTAACACAAATAAATCACACTAAGATCATTTAAAGCACTCTGCCTACAAGGACGAGACCATCCGGCTTGTTTAAGCCCTTTTCAGAAATGTTCATGACACTGAATGTAAAAATGAAGTGCAATAGTTTGCATACAATTGCCACTATTAGTCAATTTGTGTGTGTGCTAGCACAAGTACATTTGAATAATAATAATAATAAAAAACTATTGGTCTGAAAAACATCTGATAGACGTTTTGCAGAAACATTCATATAACATTCAGATGTGAACAAACATTGAATAGAAATTTTTGTGATATGGGTGATCAGGGAACTTGTCAAGAAAAGAAAAGTTAACCCTAAAATTAATTCTGTTAGAGATTCATGGCTAAACACAAAAGAAGATATTTTAAAGAATACTGGTTGATAGCACCCATGACAGCATTCGTCGTAACATATCTTGTATATGGCAGAAGAAAGAAACTCATAAATGTTAAAAACCTCATGAGTCAATGGTGAGGTAATTTTAATTTTCATTTTTGGGTGAACTACATCCCTTTAATGCAAATATCTCTACAATTGATCACATTTCAGAAATTCCACTTGAACACATGTGATAAAGACGATCCACTGAAGCTCAAACTAAGCTTCAGAATGAGGAAGGAAGGTGATTTTGAACATGGAATGTTGCCACGTGACCGGTCTGACTATTTCACAATGGATGATCTGCGGGGGTTTTCAAGCACAACCATATATAGGATTTACAGCATAGGTCTCAAACTCAATTCCTGGAGAGCCGCAGCTCTGCACAGTTTTGCTCCAACCCTAATCAAACACAGCTGAGATCTAGTAATCTTGAACACCTAGATTAGTTGGATCAGCTGTGTTTGATTAATGCCGCAGTCATACTAGAGTTCGATCTTAAGAAATTCTGTCATACGGCCTGTGAAAAGGGGTGCGATTAAACAGGATGATTTGACATTTTAAAAAAGCAAGCGATTGGTTCATATTTACAATTTCTGTTCAGAGAGGTCATGTTTTGATCCTTGATTGGTCTCATGCAGTCAAGTGATATAATTTCACAAGTCAGAGTTCACCAAGCTTGAACTTTGAAATGCAGCGAACTGTGAAACTTGTCGCACAAGCTTGTGCTTCAGCTCTGATGCATTTGCGTGTGTATGAATGAAAGTTTATGGGGAGAAAAGTCCAGTGTGACCACAGCTTGAAAAGCATAAAAAGAATATAGAGTAAACATCAGTTTTGTGTGCATAATGGTTTTATCTTGGAGAAATCCACAGTAATCATTTATTACAACTGAGCATCTCTGAACACACAACATGTCCCACTCACCTTGAACCAAATGAGCTACAGCAGCAGAAGAGCAGCATGCTATAATGCTCTACACTCAATTGGCCTCCAGTCACAAGATACAGTCGAGTACTATTGTAATATTGCTGGAATGGGTGATTATTAGTTATTAAATCTACACCACAAAAGGATTGCGTGGATTGATTAGAGAAGGAAAACATGGCTCCAACCCAGTAAAAGAACAAAAAGGTGTACCCAATAAAGTGGCCGGCAAAATTTAACATCTCATTCATTCAAATTCTTTTTTCGGGCTTAGTCTCTTTCTTTAATTAGGGGTTGCCACAGCGGAATGAACTGCTAACTTATCCAGCATATGTTTTACACAATGGATGTCCTTCCAGCTGCAACCCATCACTGGGAAACACCCATTGACTCTCATTCACATACATAAACTACGGCCAATTTAGCTCACCCAATTCACCTATAGCGCATATCTTTGGATTTGTGGGGGGAACTGAAGCACTCAGAGGATACACATGCAAACACAAAGAGAACATGTAAACTCCACAGAGAAATGCCCCAATTTAAAATCTTCAACTACAAACCAGAAATCACAGAAAATTGTTCAGTTCTTTTTATTTGAAATCAACAACATATTTAAAGACAAAACAAAGTTAAATATGCATCTAAACATCACTATGCTCTCAAACACTACAAGAAACTTCCATTCCACTACACTGAATTAGGTTTAATAATTAAAGAGACTATTAATTCCTGACAGTAATTTCCTATTGCAGTCTACTTCAATTAAAACCCATGTAATTACAGATCTTTGTGCATGAGACCATGTGAACATAATGCCAGCACCCCTATAATTAAACTAACCGTTCATTTGGAATAACAGAATATGATGATGTATGCAGAACATGTGTAACAATAAAGATTATGTAAAATGCAATGGTACAGGCACATTCAGGTCATAGGAGATTTTAAATTGTTTCAAATTAATGAAATCATGCATCAAACATGTTATTTAAGGAGCCGAATTATTTTACTAACCTCACATTACATAATTGGGAACTTCAGTAGTTTCTAAAAACACAAAACAAACATGTGGGCAGTAGATCATACAAGTCTTGCTGTTTGGTTTGATCTGGAGGTACTATGGGTAATATGGATCTCAAACTCAATTCCTGGAGAGCCGCAGCTCTGCACAGTTTTGCTCCATCCCTATTCAAACACAGCTGATGCAACTAACCAAGCTGTTCAAGACTCTTTAAAACACCTTGATAAGTTGGATCAGCTGTGTTTGATTAGAATTGGAGCAAAACTGTGCAGAGCTGCGGCTCTCCAGGAATTGAGTTTGCGACCCATGCTTTAATACTTAAATGCTTATGAGAGGCAATACCCTGAGCTTTGACATCCAAGCAAAATTGGCCCAAAACATGCCCTACAGTACTTGACACTTACATTTCAATTAATCACCAATATGAAAGTAATTTATCTAAGATGTTTTCATGCTGATATGAGATAATGGAAAAAAAAAGGACACTAGAAAAATGACCATTTTTTCCACTCAGACACACTAAACTATTGCGATTTCAGGCATTCAAGCTTTAGACCAGGGCTGTCTCGTTCTTAGAGGGCTGGTGTCCTGCAGATTTTATCTCCAACTTGTCTTAAAACACCTTGGTTGTTTCTAGAAAGCCTAATAAGAGCTTGATTAGCTAGCCCAGGTGTAACCGATTGGGGTTGGAACTAAACTTTGCAGGACACCGGCCCTCCAAAACTGAGTTCGGGCACCCCTGTTTTAGACATTCCTTTCTTGCAGCAAAAGATTCAGTACATTGGTTACACTATACAATAAGTTTCTATTTAGTGCATTTACTTACATGAATAGATTTATGACAGCATTTATTAATCTTTGTTTATCTCAAGTTGCATTAATTCGTGTTAACAAGCAAAACATTGGAATTTAATAACACATTCGTTGATGTTGAAGTAGGATTAATAAATTCTGTACAGTTACTAAAAGAAGCTTACTTGTAAAGTGTGACCAGTACTTTAGTGCATCATAGCATATATTTTTGTATATAAACCCACAAACACACACAAAAAACAACCAGCCACAGATGAACAGTGACCTCAGTAGGCAATGTGGCTTTAACTTTAAAAAGAAACCTTTTAGTTAATTCATTAACCCTTCCACTGGCCTCCTCCTCACCATCACCAGTCTTACTCTTTCTGTTTAATGGATACGTGGACTTTAGTTCTCATACCATAACTGCTTATTTTAGAGTTACGGTAATCATTTACGTCCAGCATCCAGACAGGCAGAGTGAAGCAGGTGACATTCAAGGATCTCTAGATGTTTATACTTCTTCCCTTATAAAGTTATGCAGACTGAATTGTTTGAAATCTTAAATGAATAGTGCAACCAAAAATATAAAACTTGCTGTTAACTTAGTCATCCCAGGTCATCAAAGAGATTTGTCAGTAAAGATTTTAAACAGAAACCTTGGTCCTTGATGATCTGATCAATAAATGTGCCATCAGCAGCCCATGGGTAATACTTTTGTTTTGGCTGTATGTGTTTTTTTTTACTCTTTAAGTGACTACAGCACTGTCTTGCACTTATTGAAATTGCACTTATTATCATCAAAGCCTCTTTCAGACAGAACAAACTCCTGTAACATTACCGGAACATTATTTTGTAATGTTACACAACCTCTAAATGCCACAAAATAAAATCAGAGAAGTCTGTATGCATGAAAGGGGC
The DNA here is from genome assembly GCF_052040795.2 of Danio rerio. Taxonomy (NCBI): domain Eukaryota; kingdom Metazoa; phylum Chordata; class Actinopteri; order Cypriniformes; family Danionidae; genus Danio; species Danio rerio. The sequence goes on from NC_141023.1 coordinate 19,594,240, forward strand.
TATTGACAACTGTTTTAGCTAATAATCTTCTTTAATGTTATACTTAAGAAGAAGAAAAAAACAGTCCCTTACATCTTGGGTGGCCTGAGGATGAGATAATAACAGCATTGTTTCATTTTTGGGTGAACTATCTCTTTAACATGAAGATGTTCAATTGAGAGCCAATAGTGAAGGGTTAAAATGTGTAGCATTAGAGGATGACACAGGGTGGTTGGCTCTTGGTGATCTTCTCCACTGGCTGGCCATCATAGGCTCTTTGGATTACACCCATGATCTGAGATAGAGGGGAGAAGCAAGCATAAACAAAGATAAAACACTTTACATGTGAAAATGTTAAAGGGTTTTATTGAGAAATGAAAATTCTGTTATTAATTTATCACCCTCTAAACCTTAGATAGTTTTCAGAACACAAATTAAGATATTTTAGAGTAATTCTGAGAGCTCCCTTATCCTCCGAAAACAGCAATGACTAGCAATGATCCATACTCGTTCAAGTACAGAAAAATACCCCCCCACCATCGGAACATTAACAAGCTACAGGAATAGTCGCATGCACAAAAAAAGAAAAACATCCTACTTTATTCAACAGATTAAAGAGCACAGCACTCTTGTGAATGTGGCAATCAGCTCCAATTGATCTTTACTTTCACTTTGTCTTTTTCATGGATAAAGAAACGTTGTTGGACATTCTCCACTGAGGACATCCATTAGCCTACATATTTAATTTGGTCTATTGCGCAGTCTATTGTAGTTTACCAAAATAGCAACGTGCCAACAATGCGCCACAACACCTTTTTTTCTAGATCGTAACACTCATGAGTCCACAAAGCGGCACAAATGGATTTGCCATTTAAACAACATGGCGGAAAACAGGAAAATTAAGGTTGCATGGGTTTTAAAAATAGCAACACGTCGGGGCAAACACATCTTGCGCCTTATTGCGCCAGGTGTATGATAGGGCCCTTGTGTTCATGTGCGCACAAATGTATTCATGTAGCTTCATAATATTTCAATTGAACCACTGAAGGTATATGGTCTGTCTTGAGGGTAATTCTCAGTGTATTTAAACAAAATATATTAAATATCAGTGCAAAAAAGTGCTATAAAACGAAAATAGCAGTTATACCCCATTTCTCCCGTGTTAGCTTCGCTTCATTGGTTGCCAGTTCATTTTAGAATACAGTTAAGGATTCTTTTCTTTGTTTTTAAATCTCTAAATGTTCTTGCCCTACCTTATGTCTCTAAGCTGATACACCCCTATAAAGCCGATTTATACTCTTGCAACAAGCATACGCGTATGTGCCGGCACAGCCTTTGCACGGTTGCATAGCCCTCACAATGGCTGATGCCCACGTGCATCTCTCAAAAAACTTAACTACACGTCACAACGACGTGTAGCACAAGCTCTGAGATTGGTCGGCATGATAACGCTGACGAGTGTGGGTGGGACTGAGAGCTGTGTGAACCTGTTGGAGCGAGTGTTTACAAGAGTCGAGTCCCGTAAAGTAAATTCAAAGGGAAACCTTTGTTGTGTGTTTACCTTATGATTAATGTTTTCGCACATCCACTAATTTCCTCCTCAGAATGAGCAAGTTTTAGCTTCTTGTACATTAGGGTAGAGTTTAGAAAAAACAAAACACCAGAGAAGAAACACAACACAGAGGAACATAAAAGCCTACTGGCAACTAGCGTTTCAAAAGTGCCATTGCAGAGAAACACAAACTGCACACAGAAGTATAAATGCACGACTACACGCAAAGCATGTGCTGTGGGTAATGACGATCACTCAATGCAGAAGGATAAATCAGCCTTAAGCCCACTTGTTCTCTCAGGTCAGCTGATCAACTTCTCTTGATTGTGCCAAAAACAAAGCGTAAGCTTTGAGGGGATCGTGCTTTTGCTGTGGTAGGTCCTAGGCTTTGGAATGATTTGCCACTGCCCATAAAACGGGCCTCTTCCATGATCTCATTTAAATCAGCTCTTAAAACTTTTTTTTTTCATTAACATTTGACACCTGATCTTAATACCTGGTTATTTTAATTTATGTGCCTTTTCAGGTAAATTTGCTAGATTTTATCTTGTATTTCATAAATTATTATGCTCATTTTGTTGTGTATTTTCTGTACAGCACTTCATATACAGGCATATTTCTGTGTTTGTGAAGTGCTCCATAAATAAAAAGTTTTACTTGACTTATATAATCAAACATGTAAAGCATAGGAGTGTTTCTAAAGGAATGTCTAGTGCATTAATTATATTGTTATGTGATGCACTGTGTGTATGCTTTACTAAAAAGATAGGTCTTTAATTTAGTTTTGTCATTTTCTTGACTTTGAACTTCTCTGGACTGTTGCTGTCAATGGAGAAGGAGGGAGCTCTCGGATTCCATCTAAAATATCTTCATTTGTGTTCTGAAGATGAGCAAAGGAATCAAGGAATTGTAACAACATCAGGGTGAACTAATAACCGAATATGAATTCTTGGGTAAACTAACCACTTTAACACAGTCAGTACATTTACATGGACACCAGGGCTGTGCGATTACTCGAAAATGTTGCAATTAGCTAAATCGCAAGAGGCTGCGATAAGAAATAGATTTGTATTATTTAATATCCCCCACCGAAAGCAAATGCGTGACTTCCGTCTGTGTGTGATAGTCTTACAAGGCAACTGAGTGAGCACAATTAAGTGATGAGTGTCTTGCTAAAAAGTCAACTGAAAGTATTGCCAGTGACACTCAATCTAGAAGCAAGCAACAGCAAAGCAAAATTTCAGTTGTTTCAGCCATGTTAGTTTGCTGAGTCTTCTGTTCCTTTATAATTATTATTTCTTTTGTTTGTATAATAAGCTACACTATCGCCCTAATTTGAGTTCAACTTGTTTACAGAAAGAGAGCACATCTATGGTGCGAGTGGGAAACGATACCTATGCTTTCATACAGTAAATTAGAGTTTGACACATTAATAAAACAACTTGTGAATGAAACCCAATAGTATATGACTTTAGAGGTGGCCTGCTATTTGAGAATGTGCATCCGCCATCGCCTGCTTGCTCACATAGTGTGAGAAATTAGCTGCAGTTAAACTTTAAACAATGAAACACCTAAAAACCCCTATGGTTCGATGACGAACACAAACTATTGTTGCATGAAACGCCAGCAGAAATTAGTGTCGAATGGTGGCGTAAGGACGTTAATAATCATGGAATGATAACCAGTTTCAAGGTTCATCGCGGTTTAAAAAGTCAAGGTTTTAAAACTGCCAACGTTTTCTGTTATACTGTTCCTATGGTATATGCAAGTTTTTTTTTTTATACTTGTTTTTTCTCTGCTATTTTATTTAGTTTTTTAGGGCAACAGTATCTTCAGTAGAAAAGAAACCTCTACATCAAAAGCTACTGGTCCAAAACATTTTAAATGTTTCTAAAATAAAAAAAATATTGTGTTCAACTGGTCAAATTTTAATTTTTTTTTACCCATACATTACATTTTTTTTATTTTGGAGCAGCAGTCACAATACTGTGATCTTTTGTCCTACGTTATCATACTGCCACAATCTTATACCAACCCATGCGGTGTTAATCGATACATGTACTATAACATATAAAACGGGAACAGGAAAGTAACATTCAAACAGCAACACCTCAATTATATTATTGTCTAGGTCAGATTAAGGCAAATAATTAGACCACTGATTTCCATGTAAACGCAGGCATTTACTCACATCATCTTCATAGGGGAAGCCACTGGTTTCCAGCTTTGAGAAAATCAGCTGTCCATTGATCTCGATCTCAAAGCTCCCTGGAACAGGAAAGGGTGGATGATGCACTTATTCAAAGAATTTTTTTGCATAGATGGAAATAAATCTACCACGTACCTTGGCGGCCGACGAAGCCACTCACATCCGCATCAGTGAACTCAGCAGTGACGACCCGCTTGAGCTCCTGATAGCGGGGCTCGTACCCTCATCCACCACTGCAAAGCAATAGACCATGTATTTATGCTATATGCCAGGGGTTCCCAAACTTTTAAGCCAGCGACCTCCAAAATAACAATGCCAGTGACTTGCGACCCCCTCATTCATTGGAGGTGGTTATAAATATACAAGCGTTGTGCACACTTCAATAGGCATATATAAACACAGGCATATTGACAACACAAAAAAGCGCAATACTCTAACAATTGTTATAGTTATTTATTAATTAGTTTAATTTACAATTAACCTCACCTACAGAGATTTGTGGGCACAACGTTTTCTGCACAAGTCTATTCTGGGTTTAATTTTGGAGAGCGCCACTCAAAGATCATCCACAATGTTTAATTGTGTCCAGTATTTATTTTAAATGTATTTGATTACCATAAAGGTTCCAGAAAGTTTAACCTGGTGCTTTAAAATCAATCTGCTGCAGCTATCGCTATTGCTGTGTTGTTAATATAACGTAAACACACCAATCTTATGAGAAAAATTATTGAAAGTTTAGCATGTTTCTTTTATCTAACTGTTAACTACAGTTTTTATCTTCTGTCGGTTACAGATAAAAATGGTAAATTTAATAGTTTAATACAATTAGACTATTAGAATCAAACAACCCTCTGTCAATCAGTTAATTTCGTTGACAAAAGACTTTCGTCATAATTTTTATGATGAACAAGTTTCTACAGACGAAAACTAAATAAAAAGTAATGATGACGACAACTATAATAAATATATACTGACATTTTCGTTGACTAATAAAAACAAGATGAGAACGTGATTGGAATATGAAATTGCAGATGCATCATTCTACATATTACTTATGATATAAATAAACAACGCATAGCTAATTTTTGGTCTTCAATGGAAAAGCTATATTCCACATTTTAATTAGACTGTTTCATTTAATTTTAGGTTAGAATATTTTGTATAAATAAACGTATACAATATTTATTTAAATTACACTTAAATTAAACCAAATATATTTAAGTCAACTAATCAACCAAATCTTACAAAATTTAGTCGACTAAAACTAAAAGGATTCATAAGACTAAAAGCTGAATAAAATCTGAAATGGAATTTTAGTCAAAAGACTAAGACTAAAGCTGCTGTCAAAATTAACACTGCTCTATTGTCCCCTGATCACCATTTGGGAACCACTGCTATGCAAACATATGTTGGTCTCCAGACTAGAAGCCTGCTGCACAAAGCTGATTATTAATATTATATATATATATTTTTTTTTTTTACTCTGGTAAGTTAGCGTTTAGTTTGAATAAATTCTAAATTTTTGGGCTCAAAAAAGTGGGTTGGTTTTGGGCAGATTTTATTGCCATCATAAGGTTTTTTTTATATAAAGTTTTTTTCCTTGGTTAGAAATGGCAAACCCAAAAATTGTGCAACCATCTGTTAGTAAAGTTATATATACCTGATGCAACAAAGACATTCAAATTTCCAGTGTATCTTTTTATTATTTATTTATTTATTTATTTTTAAAAGCTTAAACAATAAATTAAAGATTTTTACAATAAAAACATTTTTAAATTTACTTTTGCTGTTAATAATTTATTACAGTACATGAATTATAAATATTAGCACTTTACAGCAAATGTTCAGATCATTTAAAATCAGGGTTTCTACAGGTTTCATCAAGTCAAATTTAAGATCTTTTTAAGACCATAATGAATGAAATTTCAGACTTACACAAGGCTAAACGCAAAATTTTTTCTAATGTCCCAGTTAAAACATAAAAAAACATTAAAAACATTTGTAATTTTAGGCAAGATAATTAAACCATATTAGTAAATAAAGTTAATAAATAAACTTTTGTTAAAACTTTTATTAAGACAGAATGTTAGTAATTGGATAGGTGTAGCTTTACATCAACATAGAAAAATTAAGACCCGTTTAAAATGATTTAAGACCTACAACCCAATATTTCAGTGGATTTAAGTCTTTTTAGGGCTTAAAATTTTGTTTTAGAAATTAAATACATTTTAAAACCCTGCAGACACTCTCAAAATTACAGAAAAAGTAACATTTAAACACATAATTTTGCACTAATATACAAACCTTTTAAAACGATTGTCTTTTCAGCTGTTTGTAAACCTACAGAATTAAATTTGGTTGATTGATTTGCATTTATAAAATAATAACATTTAGTTTTAAGTTGAATTTTATTTTAAAAATGCATACCTTCATTGTTTTTTTCTGAGCAAACAAAAGTAAACAAAAAAGTACATTTATTCAGTAGGGTTAAAAAATGCTTATATATTAATAATAAATGTTTACAGTGGTGTAAAGAGTACTGAAAAATCATACTCAAGTAAAAGTAGCATTACTTGCCTAAAAAAGTAGTGGAAGTAGAGTAAAAGTATCTGTTGTAAAAATTACTCAAAGTATGAGTAAACACTAGACCTTTTAAAAGTACTGAAGAGTAGCGAGTATTACACTGTGAAAAGCTGATGCGTTTACATGTAACTTATGAATGTGTGTAAACGTAACATTCTGTAGTGTATTTAATTATTGCCCAGCCGACAGAGCATCATAAGACGTTAATATTAGGTTATTAGGTTAGGTTTAGGTTGTGATGTCAGGTGACCAAAATTCAAGGCCTAGCCAGCATCTAATGACAATGTTTTTATGATAATAACGTCCAATAATGACGTTGATATTTGGTTGATTTTATGTTGTTAGAAAGTGACCAAAATTCAACGTCGAGCCAACATCTTAAACCAATATCCTATTGACATCAAATACTGACATTTATTTATGGCAAAAAAAAATCCAATGTCTGATAGAGGTCACATTGGTAACTTCCACACAACGTCAAGCTGTAACATCATCAGATGTTGATATTTGATAGATTTTAGATTGGACGTTGGACATTGACGTTGGCCTGACTTTGAGTTCTGACGTCAACCAGATTTTTATTTCCAAAGAAAATGCAACGTTCATGACGTTGGGGTACAACTTCAATCCGACATAATGTTGATGTCTTGTGCCTGACGGGTGTTTAAGGCCATTTCGGTCATCATACCGTAAACACCCATCATCTTCTAATCAGTGACATGCATCTAGACATTCTCTGGGTCAATGCGTGTAAAGAATTTTGACATCTTCTTGGACACTTTTAATGCTTCCAAACAGATTGCTTCAATTATAAATCAACCATGTCTTGAGGTAGTTGATGAGATTTCTATGTGTGATTTAATTGGACAGAAATTACAGGACTGATTTTTCTAATCGCCATAGACAGGAAAAAATAAAGTAGTGACTGAAGGTTGAAGGAAAGTAGGTAAACTACTGATACTGCACTAAAAATTTACTCAAGGGAAAGAAAAAGTACACATTTTTAAAACTGCTCAGTAAATTACAATTCCTGAGAAGAATTACTCAATTACTGTAATTTGAGTATTTGTACTTAGTTACTTTACACCACTGTGTGTGTGTGTGTGTGTGTGTGTGTGTGTGTGTGTGTGTATATATATATATATATATATATATATATATATATATATATATATATATATATATATATATATATATATATATATATATATATTTAAAGAGAGAAGGTATTAAGCATAGAGCATTAAATCTCCAACACCAGGTCCAAATTTACAACAATTCTCTACCAAACTAACATTATAATAACTTATTCGAGCCTCATTGGTCATTTTAAATAACAGCCCTGTGTTAAACGGACGCATGACAAACTGTTATCCCATTTATCCGTAAATTTGCGTTAATAACAAAGAGCAGAGCTAGCACACAGCATGATCTAGATAATCTACGTCACCCAATTTCTCAGAACATCGTGCTCAGTTGCAGAAAGGCGTCTGTAAATCACATTACATTCACATCATTTACTAATGCATTTGTTGTGAAATCACTCACCAATATTCAACTTTTATTTGTACACCCATATCTGCAGAGCTGCGTCACTGCGTGCTGCTGCTTCCGCGTCTGTGAAACCGCTTATTTAAATCTAAATCTCCAGCGCCAACTACCGGCTGGAAGAGGCAGCGCTACAGAGAGTAGAAACCTTTCGTCGAAATCCACACGATGGCAGCAGGCATTAACCAATTAAACCCAACATTCTTATATTGGTTTGACATTTTACCTTTCATATGACATCATTTGGTGGTAGACTCTTACATCCACAACGACTTACGAATGAAAACCATGTAATTAATAATCAGTAGAGAGCCGGTTTGTGTTAGAAGGTACCGCTGTAAGATAAACTAAAAGAATACATGGGCCATTCTTCAACTACAGGCACTTTTACCCTTGTAAAGTTGAGTAAAAAATCTTGTTGAAAATTAATGTAACATAGCCTCATAAATTTTAACAATTTATCTAGTTTTAAGATCTGTAAGAGGACAAACTTAGTCTCCACTTTCAGGACAAAGAGGACAAACTTTGTCTCCACTTTCCTTACTAATATGCAATTCCCTCTGACTCCTCCACTAACTACAAAAAAAAAAAAAAAAAAAAAAAACCTGTACTAATGTTTTACTTCTTACACTGTCTTTACACACCTGAAACTTGCCTACAGCACTTATTCATTGTTGCTCTTATAGTTGTGTAAATTGCTTCCTTGTCCTCATTTGTAAGTAGCTTTGGATAAAAGCGTCTGCTAAATGATTAAATGTAGATGTAAATGTAAGAAGAGAACCATTTTTTCCATCGTGAACTGAACAAATGTCAATTCCACCACATCTCAATATACAGCTTATTTCAAAATGAAATAAATTATGGCTGTCAAACATTGTCTAAGATCTTTGAGTGTTGTTGTAATAATCTGTTGTGGTAGTAATGTATGTGCTGTAGTATTACAATCACAGTAGCAATCAAGTTAGCCAGTTCGCTCTATACATTACATTACAACGCACCACAGTTTACTGTAGTAAAAACTAATGCATATTATTACAGTTGATCAGGTCACTATAGTTAATGTTAAAGTATGGTTCGGCATTCATGATTTTTGTAAATACTATATTATATTTTTGTAAATACTATATTATATACAGTATAATACAGTTGGTATAGCTAGTTAAAAAACATTGTTATTTACTATAAATATATCATATAAATATATAAAATTTTTCATGAGTTGGGCCAACAGTTAAGTTTGTCCACATTTGACCCAAACAGGACCAAAGTTTTTAACTAAATAGATAGAAAAGAAAGTTTAAAAAAGTGGCGGTGTTTAGGTTAGTGCTTATAAAAATGCATCAATTGTTGCATGTTAATGACATATTGTTAATTTGGCACCATAATGCAGAGTTAACAATGTAGCCTAAATTAGCTATTAACAATGAGTAAAAAGCTGTGCTAACATCACTTCTAAATTACAGGTATGAAATTTTGCTTTGCCTCAAGTTAATAGTAATATTATTAACATGAAGATAGATAACCCTGGGTGAATTGCAGCCTGAAAAGCATTTATTAATTTATTTTCTTTTCGGCTTATTCCCTTTATTAATCCGGGGTCGCCACAGCGGAATGAACCGCCAACTTATCCAGCATATGTTTTACACAGCGGATGCCCTTCCAGCTGCAACCCATCTCTGGGAAATATCCATACACACCCATTCACACTCATACACTATGGAGGACAATTTTATTCATTCATTCATTCATTCATTCATTCATTTTCTTGTCGACTTAGTCCCTTTATTAATCTAGGGTTGCCACAGCGGAATGGACCACCAACTTATCCAGCACGTTTTTACGCAGCGGATGCCCTTCCAGCCGCAACCCATCACTGGGAAACATCCACACACACACACACACACACACACTTATACACTACGAACAATTTATCCTGCCCAATTCACCTGTACCGCATGTCTTTGGACTGTGGGGGAAACCGGAGCACCTGGAGGAAACCCACGCGAACGAGGGGAGAACATACAAACTCCACACAAAAACATCAACTGACCCAGCTGAAGCTCGAACCAGCTACCTTCTTGCTGTGAGGCGACAGCACTACCTACTGCGCCACTGTGTCGCCCCAGACAAAAATTTAAATATAGAAATAATTAAATGTACAAAAAACAAGCAAACAAAAATATTAAATATCCACAAATTAAGCTTTCTTTTTTTCCCCATGTATTTATTCTTTTGAATTGCATTAGTTGTTGTTGAAAACTCTGTAAAAGACTTTTATTGACATTTTTAATAGTGAAGTTGTATATTGTCCGGGTTGGTGTTGAAAAAGCCTGGTAATAAAACTTCTAGAGCCTTTTTATATTATTGTATGGACCCAATTCCCTATATATATTTTTCTTATACAATTCATCAATTCAAGCTAAATTGTCAATAAAAGTCAATTTGTTAAACTGCAGGGTTGAACTTCAAACAATGGCAGAGCAGAGATCAGCTTCACATAATGCAATTTCTAACCCTAAATAAAAATTGTAAATCCCAAAAAATGGGATCTGTAAATTAATGTACAATATGATTGTTTGCAGAACTTCACAGCATTTCACGAGTACACCATCAAAAAAAAAAAAAAAAGCTGAGCATTTCAAAGCAATCAAAGTTCAAATTTAGGTATAAATATTTTATTGTAACTTGGAGTTTAAAATAAAAAAAATAATTATTAGGCATGTAATTATGAAATATATATTGCTGTTCATTACAAAGGTTGTTCAAAATAAAATGTCATTTAATTTTTTACTTATGTGTTTCTCTTTTCTTTGGACATTTATCTCCATAAATGTATTTATTTATTCTAAAAAAATATTTGTATAAATAAATGTTAAAAGAAAATGAAAACACAAATAAAACAAAAATTTGACATTTTATTTTTTTATTTATGCATCATGTGTATAGTTTTTCTTTAATTTATTTCAAATGTTATCAGAGTTGGGATTTCATACACAACATGCATGAGGCACAGACATAAAGAGAACATACAGTACCAAGAGATCTCAAACATGAACAGATCATTTGCTCTGTCGTTGCCTGTGTAAAAAAAGCACATAACAGGGCAAATCTTTTGTTAAAATGAGCTTGATTGTTGTAAAGATTGAACATGGCTCGCCTCTGCCGATGACTCACCCCTGAAAACATATTCACAGAATAGTGCACTGATTTGCTGTGTCATTTGTTATTAAGGACCAGGTGGGTTTTCAGATGAGACATGGTGATTTGGAGCCGCATTACACCATTATGGGCTCATTATGATGATGTCATACAGGGCTCACAACTGACACCACAGCGCAGTCGTTCTGACAGGACAAGTGAAAAGTTTGAGAGGGACGAGAGGCGCAGATGCATCCCATTTTCAGCTTTATTTCATTTCTAGTTTCCAACGTTTTTATCTTATTATGAACAAATGGTGTAATAGTCCGGTGTATCCAAATGCCAAGAAATGATGATGAAAATATGAGAAATGATGATTAAAAGAATAAAATCTACATGGCTAACGCTGAGGGGAATTACTAGAAAGAGATAACTGATAACAAGAAACATTCTCAGAAAGTTCTGGGAAACATTCTTCTGGGAATATAGTTGCACATTTGTCTACTGGTTTTTTAAATGCTACTTTATTATTGGTTAAGAATTCAGAGAAAAGCCAACATTAACATTCCTATTATGCCTGCAAAATGATTAAATGGATTGCTGCTTAATGTCTCAATATTTCAAAATTTGAACATTTCTTTAAGAGATTTAGCCGCAAACCTTAAGTTCAAATATTACTGTTAACACTGGGGTTCACAATGGCTTTTGTTAGCTAAGTTATGTATACACATTCATTGCTCTCTTCTGTAGGTTAATAGTCATGTGATATGCTAATTATTATTTTATTTATTATTATTAACACTACCTAATTAAAGATAGAAATATATTATTGCTGTAAACGACAATAGCTATGAAAAAAAAAAACTTTAAATTATCCATTCAGAGCGAGTCTCCAAAAAACAACTGACTGATTCAAATGTTCTGTTCAGAGTGAGTCTCCACTCGCCTGGTGTTTTCCAAAAATCTATTTATTTTTATAAAATCATAAGAATTACAATATGTTATCCGTAACCTACTGAAGAGAAAAAAATTGTCATTTATAGTTATTATATACTATATAGCAATGGTTCTCAAAGTGGGGGTCGGGACCCCCCGAGGGGTCGCGGGACAATGAAGGGGGGTCGCCTGGTGATTTCCAAAAATCAATTTATTTTTATTAAACCATAAGAATTACCATATTTTATCCATAACCTACTGAAGAGAAAAAATAGTCGTTTATACCATATAGTTACTATAGTAGCTTATAGTTACTACTTCTATTGGATTGCAACCCCTGGGGTAATTACATTATATTAAAGACACAGCAATAGTGTCAGATGCAGCAGATTTCATAACACCTGGTAAAAATTTGTTGCCCATTTACAGCTCTCATACATTAAAAAAATTAAAAGAAGAATAGACTTGGGTCCATTGGTGTGTGTGCTGCATTGCATGCAAGGTTTCTGTATTTATAACCACCTCAGAATATATTGGGGGTCACGACTCACTGGCATTGTCATTTTGGGGGTCGCGGCCTGAAAAGTTTGGGAACCCCTGCTATATAGTAACCATAGTAGCTTATCCTCCTGTAGTTACTAGTTGTATTGGATTGCGCCCCCAGGGGTAATTACATTATATTAAAGACAGCAATAGCGTCAGATGCAGCAGATTGATTTTATGACACCAGCTTAAACTTTCTGGCCCATTTACAGCACTTACATACATTTAAAAAATTTAACGGAGAATAGACTTGGGTCTATTTGTGTGTGTGTGCTATTGCATGCAAGATTTCTGAATTTATAACCACCTCAGAGGATATTGGGGGTCGTGAGTCACATTGTCATTTTTGGGGGTCGCAGGCTGAAAAGTTTGGGAACCCCTGCAGTAAACAACTGACCGATTCAAATGATTAATTCAGAGTGAGTCTCTGGTAAACAACTCACTGATTTAAATGATTCATTCAGAGTGAGTCTCTGGTAAACAAACTGACTGATTCAAATGATCCATTCAGAGCGAGTCTCCAGTAAACAATTTATTAATTCGAATGATCCATTCAGAGCGAGTTTCCAGTAAACAACTCACTGATTCAGATAATATTTTCAGAGTGAGTCTCCGATAATCAACTCACTGACTCAAATGATCCATTCAGAGTGAGTCTCCAATAAATAACCCACTGATTTAAATGATTCATTCAGAGTCTCTGGTAAACAACTCACTGATTCAGACGATCCATTCAGAGTGAGTCTCCAATAAACAACTGACTGATTCAAATGATCCGTTCAAAGTGAGTATCCGGTAAACAATTAAACTGGTTTAAATGATTCATTTAGAGAGAAGGTGCGTTAGACTTCATCCAGCGCTGCGCAGATCGATCGAAATCTGTCTTAATGCTGGTTAGAAATTTTGTCCGGATATCTATAAATGTAAATAAATGTAAAACCCTTTTTTAGCATATTCAAACAAGAAGTATTAGCCTAGAGTGATGTTTTAACTCTCAGAATTTGTGCTTATTGCTGTGTATTTATTGGGCCTGTTCGTTTTTATGTTTTTATTACACTCTCGTTTACCCTTATTTCTCCCATGCGTTTGTTCTATAATTAATTCATAATTCCCTTATTGTTGAAAATGAACTATAGTTTGTAGAGACTGTATTCTATTTTATTTGTAAATCTTTTGTTATAATTAAAAAATAAATAAAAAATGATGATGATTGTGATCGGTCATCATGACTGCAGCAACTTTGAACCCCGAAGTGTCCAGCTGTCTGGCTTGACGGCTCCGTTTTCAACTTCGCCTCTGCCTGCGCTCAGCTTATCTTGTATATCACCAGCTGCAGCTGAGCTTCATGTCCAACGCACCTTAAGTCTCCAGTAAACAACTGACCGATTCAAATGATTTATTCAGAGTGAGTCTCCAGAAAACAACTCAATGATTCAAATGATTCATTCAGAGTGAGTCTCCACTAAACAACTCAGCGATTCTTGGAACTCTTGGAATAACATACTTTAGAATATTGTGACTCACCAATCAGAATCAAGTATTCCAGAGAGCCGTGTATTAAATTATGATATGCCAGATTAAGTGCTGAGGAGAGGCTCAGAACTAATAACGTTTACTAGATCTTCATCTCTAGTGGCTTATTTCTCGGCTTCTCTTAGTTTGAGACTTATGGAAGTCAAATTCTCGATTGACCAGGGCCATACTCTCTCTCTCTCTCTCTCTCTTTCTCTCTACAAAGGTGTGAAGACTAATGCAGGTGTGTGCGATGGGAGATGGACAATCAGTCGTCAACTCCCAGATTCCCATCTCTCCCTCCTTCTCTCACATTCATCAGAGCAGATATTCTCTTGCTCTCTCCATCCTGAGGAGAAGATGAGTCCAGGCCGCATCCATCTCCATTAGCGTAATGGCGTAAAGCAGCTTAGACAACTGCACCCCTCCGCACCCTACCCTTCCGTCAGGATCGCATTTCTCTCACCACTGTTTTTCCAGGTGGAGGGAGAGGAGGAGGGAGTGAGAAACGAGGGATGATTTAGACGCTGGCGAAAGAGAGTCATCCATCCCGAGTTTCCTGTCTGCGCTCTTGTGCCACAACCCACAGGGAAGGCCCGTCTCAAAGGCCAGCTTCACTTAGAACTACTTGAAATAGTGCGTTTGCGTCTCCTGTCCCATTCATGCCCCTGTAAAACCCGCCGGTTTCAGAATCCAGAGGGGCTTCATTGATGTCGACCCTTATTTTTCCCACCACCAGGAAGCTTCTGGCCTGCACATAAACCACCTGCAGCCTGCGTTCTCTCAGCATGCTTTCCAGCACCCGTATTTCTCATCCTAATAAACCCCAAAGAATATTTTCGTTTTAATGCACATGGGCAAACTTCAACAACAGCGCTGTACATGCACTTAACTAGAATTACTCAAACTGAAACTAAATAGATGAGAAATTAAAATAGAAATGTGTTCACAAAATAAAAGCGTAACTAAAGGGCTGCTCACTTTGTGCATTTTTCCCCCCGAAATGCATTCGAGACGTATTTAAAGTCAACATAGGCTCATTCTAAAAAACGTAGCCCTGTATACATTTCTGGAGATTGCTAAATAGTTAGCCAGAAGTAGGTATGGCTGCATTTTTTCTTTAAAACAAATGTTACGGGCGGTATGACGACATTCCTTTTTGTGTTACCAGCTGACAGATTACCTCCATATGGATAGCTTTCCTGCTGTTATGAGTTTGCCCAGTTAGCTCGCAATTAAAGTCGGCATTTCAGACAGAGAGGAGTTTATCATGACGATGGAGTTTGAGTCCGGCAAAGTAAGACACAAAGTGGGTAAGACAAAAACAGAAGACAAAAAATACAATGAACAAGTAAATAACAGGGTGAGAATTTGGTAAAATCAGAAAACATGGTAAAAACCATGCAAGGGCTTTTCATTTTCTGGATGGCTTTTTAAAACTGTCAGTTGGGCAGCTTTGCCAACTATTTTTAATGAAAAGGCGCTAAGCTCTGCCTGAAAAGTCGTTAAATATCGCTAGATTACATCATATGTAAATTTGCAAATTACTGACGTCATCACATTATACTGTTTAACAGCCTATGGGTAATAAAGGGGTATTTATATTAGCACTACGCTTTATATGGATGTCAATTTAACAAAATATATTGCTGTTTGAATAAAGTATATCAATATAGATGTGTATTGATTTTGCAGTAATCTCTCAGACAATATCCGAAACTGTTACTAAAATATCTGTGATTGTGAACAAGGTCAAATTAAATTGTTGAAATAAAGGAGAAGCAGATCGGTTTGACTGTACCTTCACACTATCGGTGCTAAATCATTTGCCGTTGGTACGCAGAGGGGTGATCTGCTCTTGGGCTGCTCTGTGAGAGACTGCTGTACGAGGATTGGGCCAACTGTCAGTGCTCTGAGGCGGAGGAGGGGCCGACAGCATCACCCGCAGCTCGTTGAGAAGAGTAGGGACAATAGAGTAAGGACACATGAGAGTCAATAAAAATCTCTCGCTACCCACTTTTTTTGAAAATTTGTCACTAAGGGGGTATGAAAAGTTGCTAAATATAGTGACAAAGTCGCTAAGTTGGCAACACTGCAGTTGGGTTTAGGGAAGTGGATTAGCGCTGGTGCTTTTGAATCGGCTGGGTTTAGGGAAAAATGGGGGTGGGTCAGTCGATTGACCTGTCAGTCAGTTGACAGCGGCCTCTGGTGGTTTTATGTGAGACAAGCAGGTGCGAATGGCACTCTCAAGAGAAATTGAGATCTGAAAAAGTGAACACAGAGCCCTCTGGTGGATTCGCGAAAACAAAAATGCAAAAGACGTATTTGGCGCTCTCCAGGAATGTATATACAGATACATTTTCAGAATGTGCCAGGGTTAGATTTAAATCTGACCAAGTCAAACAACTTCAGGAGGTGTTCTGGGATGCATTTTAGACAAACTGGACAGGTCTAAATGCATCTGGATGTTGAAACCACATTTGTAAATTTGTACTTCTCCTAAAAAACAAAAATAAAATTTTTAAATAAATAAATGAGCACATGTTGTGGGTTATATGTACTATACAAGTGCAAAAGCACAAGCAACGCAAGACCACACATGACAGTTTGAGGTGTTAGTTTCTTTTTATTTTTTGTTTTTTGTTTCTTTTTATTTTTGACTGTGAAATTATGAAATTTAATAGTAAATTAATATTAAACGTCAGCATTAACAACAGAGCAGGGAAAATAATTATTAAACACGTCATGTTTTTTTCCTAGAAATAATGCTTCTAAAGGAGCTGTTGAATTGGGATTGAACCAGTTTTTGTTATAAACCCAAACAATTCAAACATGGCACAAGACGAAGAACTGACCTACCGAAATGTATTTAATACTTTATATAAAATGTTCTGGGCATTCACTGCCTTTCTACAGCTCCCTTTCTTCATGTGTTCAATACTTCATTTTATTACGCATAACTGAATTTGTAAAGTAATTAATATTGTTTACTTCACATATGGATTCAGTTGGTTGTTATCAACATCCGAGGAAAATTTTAAGTCAACGGCACCTTAAGAAATATGTTGGTGAGACGTGTTTAATACTTATTTTCCCCGCTGTACCTGTACCCCTGAAAACAGGAAAATTAATAATGGAGTAATGGAAAAAGTAATAATAAAAATGGAAAACACATACCATTTTGTTCGTTTACAAAGGCAAGTTGTTTTGTTTTTGGGAAAGTGGGTCATACAAAAATGAACGTAACCCCTTTACAGTCTTGAATGATGTCCTCTACACGTTTGTATGAGAAATAAAAATGTTTCATTCAGCTTTAATAAATAATATCAGAGCCCGTTTTATGTGCTTGTGATGATGTTTTGCATTCTAAAATAAAATTATTGAAATGTACAGCAAATTTTTAAATAGTATAGAAATAAAAAACACTACACCTAACCCAATATACATAATGCACAAGAATATCTAACTCAAAACTGCCAGATCCAACACAAAATACAACTTCAACATGCACTAAATCTAGTGAAAACAAGCGTATTATATTCAGTTGATAGTAGTGATATTACATTGTATGATTGTAGTCAGTCACAAATAGCACTGTTACAGGCATTTAAAAGAATATAGTGTAAATCAATATTTCAATAGTTTAACAGTAGCATATGTAGCTTTCCACTGTCACTGTCCTTTATTGTCCTGCAAAATCACATCTGCTGACCTTCTACACAACAGTAACCAGCTGGTCATCCAAGTTTTTGTTACTGTTTTTTGATGTAAACGGGTCTTAAAGGCACCTAAACCTATGGGACTACTTTCTGCATGTCTGGTTCTCAGGGGTCCCCCTTCCTGATCACCAACTGGACACCCCTGGGGAACCAGAACAGGACGTGACAGGTCAAGGTCAGGCTGTCGGGTCAGAGGTCAGGAAGCAATTATGGGTGGTTAGAGGTGGTGTGATGGCAGAGACTACACCAGCTTTGATTTTCTGAATGAATAGGCACGAATGGTGGATCAAGCGCTTCATAATCCTGCCAACAGCATTTCAGTTGAAGCACCAGTCAGTGATTTATAAATCAGAACAATCTGTGCGTTAGTTCAATGATGTGTTGAATTGGCGATTCGGGGCAAATGTCAAATCTGACTAATGCTAGCTAGAGTGGACTTAATTTTCCCATTTAAATTCAATGTTTTAGAGAAACGCTTTTTTATTCCTTTTTGATGCAGCAGTTATGATCTTAACATATACTGTTCAGGTCCGTAGCCAGCTTGGTGAAAAGAATTTTTGCATAAATTACACTAGAAGTATAAATACTTTTCCTGGTATCACAATATGCATGCTTTTTTATGCACAAAAGTATTTCCTAAATTTTTACTTACCATACTATTATTTTACTACTAAAGTATTTAATTATGTATTTGAATTGTATGCTTTATAAATAATATATATAATATTCATAATGATATATATTTAAAATGTTTAATAAAGAAATTTGAAATGTTGGGGAAAATGTTTGTGTACAGTGCAAATTTATTATTAATCTGTCATTAAAAAAACAAACATTTAAATTGGTTGAACATCTAAACTGCAGTCTATTGTTATTTATTAGGCAAATACACTGGCCAGCGCACTTAACACTCCTTAAAACTTGAATTTGTCTTTTTGGATAATAAAAATAAATCAAACATAATATTAATAAATGCATCACAATTTTTCAGCCTTTTAAATGAATTTGAAAAGCAATAAATAACAACAATAGCCTAGTATTAAAATAATCTTAATTAAGGGCTGCTTTTCGGCACACATTTTTGGCTTCTTATACGATTATTTTAAATTTTTGATGATGTAGCAGAAAAAAAGGGACAAGGAAGCTCATGTATAGGACAAAAAACATGACCCCCCCCCAGGTTATGACAGGTTAATAATAAAGTTTTTTTTTTATAATAGTTTAATAATAAATTTGTACTGTACACAAGCATTTCCTCAACATTTTATAAAATAAATAGTTTTTTAAGTGTTGCAAGAAGATCTGAACTATTACTTTCAGTAATTGTTTGTTTTTTTTGTCAAATATTATCATCTTAGAGCAATAAATATTTTAGTGATTTAAATGTAAACCTGGACCAAAAAAGAGGTCTTATGTTGCATTGGTTATTTATTGGCAATGGCAAAATTATAGAGTTTTATTTCATGCCAAAAATCATTGACACATTTATTGATAACATTCCAAGCCAGTGAAATATTTTAGTTTTTTGAACCACAGAATTTCCAAAAAGTAGTTTCTCAGCCAAATAGTCTTATCCTTACAAACCAAACATCCGTAGAAAGCTTATTTATTCATATTTCATGTGATGTATACATATCAGTTAAAAAAAAAAAAAAAGCTTATGACTGGTTTTGTTGTCCAGGCTCACAAATAATCTTTTCCCCACTATAAAAAGGCAAAAGAAACTTTGCATGGTTCTTCTCGAAACCATCAATGCAAATAAAGTACCTTTATTTTTAAGAGTGTACAACGGAAATTCCCGCACCACTGGTCCTTGTCATTACGAGATGTCCCCTATTTACAATTCATATGAAAATGATCATGAAACAGTTTAGATTGAATAAAAACAGCATGTATGCACTGAAAAAGACAGGCTATAAAAACTTGTTGTTTGAGTTCCACGATTAACAAAGACTGTAACCAGGCATCATAAGGGAATAATGTGCAAAACTCTTTGAACTCGGCCAACTGTTCTATAATAGATACAAAACATGCAGATGAATCAGCATGTTTGTGCCACATGCCTTTTAAAGGGGAAGTGTGACCAGAAACTGAACGACTTTTAAAACATCATCCTTGTCTTGTGTTATTTGGACACACAGATACTCACAGCATTAGTTGAGTCGTGTTGTTGTGTCCGGTTGAGTCGGGCTGCACAATCAACAACATGTATAACATTATCCTGCTCTTCCTGCTGCTGTGAAGATCATGTTCTTTGCTGTCTGCTTCACCTGAAGCACAGAGGAATTACTGTCAGCAAATCTAATTCCCTTCAGTACAGTATACATGAGATATTTTACACAAATGCTTGGTCAGTTACTTGTGTTTTTCTGATCACCAAGGCTGCATTAGTTTAATTAAACATTTTTGACATTGATGGTTTTATGCATTTTCATTACACAATAGATTATTTATATTAATTTACATAATGTAAGTACATTAATACATTAAAATAGATTAATAGATTAATGTTGTTCATGCCAATATTTTTATTATTAAGAATTTTAGCAGACATTTTCAATAACGTAAATACACTTTTTAAAAATACAAATATAAAACTTACATTTCAACATTTAGACATTTAAAAAAGGGAAAAGACAATGAAAAACAACCAACAGTCAAAAAATGATAACCAAAAATGATCACAACCAAAAATGATAATTAAACAACCACCCACCCAACCAACCACCCACCCACCAGTGCTATCCAATGGTAAAAGTAGGTGCTAAAGGCGTAGAAAACAATTATTTATTTTCTTTTTCCGGATTAGTCCTATAATTAATCAGGGGTAGGCACAGCAGAATGAACCGCCAATTTATCCAGCACGTTTTACGCAGCAGATGTCCCTCCAGCCACAAACTAACACTGGGAAACGTTGTAAACAGGTTAATCACAAGTTTGTAGAAAGTAAATAATTGGGATCACATTTTTTTTCAATTAACAAAATCTTGTCTATTAGGCTATACCTGATTTTTTCCAGATGTAATGTACCCGTAAACTCTGTCAACCACAATTTAAGAGCTAGAACTTCTTTTTTTGGCAGAGATCAACTTATGTGAAACAAACTGTTGTTGTACTCGCGTTGTAGTCTCAAAAATTCTTCGGAAACTCCAAATATAATATATATATATATATAGGATTGATCTGGTTCAACCGGAATGTCAATCAGAATTTACACGGAGTGAAGAAGCATATGAAGAACTTTAAACTGAATGAGACAATATCCAAAATAGTTTTTTTTTTTCTTAAAATGTTTTCCACTATGGCACCTAAATTGCAACAAAGTGAGCTACAGAGCAAACTTATTCAATTACAAATCATAGAGATTATTCAGCTGTTTTTTGGTATTTATTTGGTGCTTTGCAAAAAATAAAAAATAAATAAATCCACCAAAATAATTCTATATTCATCAAATATGTCCCTGTATAATAGGTGTGAAAAGAAAAAAGAAAAGAAACAAAAGCTATAGGCACACATGAGCCTTAGTTGTTTATTACACAAAATATTATTTTACAAAAACTTGAGTAATCTGAATGAATATGTCAGTTCAGACAGACACACACACACGCACGCACGCACGCACGCACGCACGCACGCACGCACGCACGCACGCACGCACGCACACACACACACACAGAGGATTTCCAGAGCATTTACACTCACTAGAGCGTGAGTGCAGACTGTGCTCCCTAAAGGTTACATTGGCTTTGATGAGCATCAGTGAAGCACATTCAGACAACCAGCTCTTTACTTGCAAACTTCTGAAACATCCACAGACTGCAATATTGCATAGGGGTTTGACCCCCATAATTAATGCTTGATGCACCAAATAGACATCAAACTGAGATGTGTGTGTATGTGTTTGGGGGGGGGGGGGGGGGGGGCGGTCCTGAGACCCCGCCCGGATATGTGCCCAAGGTTCTTACCACACCGTTTAAAGACCAGGTAGTGAGCCTGCAAGCGCTGCCCACGGAGGAGGCAGACCCAGTCCTTTCATTACTTTGTCCAGTTCACTCACTCGCTGGCCCATTACGTTGTAGGTCTGCCCTATGGTCAGCCTGCGTTTTGGGTATAGGTGCCCGCTATGCGTGATCCCCACTAGGCGATCCCATATGCTTATTCAGCCACGGTGCAGTCCCCCCTCACGGGCGGACCCGTGTCTTCCCTCTCCGCTAACCATCTTACTATATGCGTACTCCCTCTTTTCAGGGCTAGTCCATATATACTATCATCATATCTCCTCATTGGGTAGCAGGTGGCCTCAGCAGCATCCTCCCTATCGGGACTGCACGCTTTCCCAACGCACTGCCGTATTAAATTCTAGAAATTATCTAGACGCTTGCGGCTCCCAAAATTTATATCTAAATCCGTAAATCTTCTTTGAAGTGGGATAAGTAAGGGCCAGGGATCACGTTGGAAGACTGCGCCTCAGTATGATGCAGGAGTGCTCGCGCTATGCCTGGCTATTTCCTCTCATCAGAGGCGAAGGTAAGGTGCAGTCATTATGGTGTTTTCCAGACATTTCCCCATACATGGATTAAATCCACTTATAGCATTGAAGTTCCCCATCCAAAGGGGAACACTCTGGTTACTAAAGTAACCCACGTTCCCCGAGGAGGGGAACGGAAATGCTATATTGCATCGCCATAATGATTGTTCCTTAGCTGTAGGTATCAGTCTCTTCAGCTTAAAAAGGTAAGTGTCTTCTTGCTTTCGCTGTGCTTTTATGCTAAATTGATAGCAACAAGCATCATGTGCGCAAGCTGACGCTGCCAATTCATTTGGCATTTCATTGGCCCGTTTACATACTCTTTCAGACGATTGGCTTTCTGAACGAAATCCCCATTCGTGGATAAAATCCACTTATAGCATTTCCGTTCCCCTCCTCTGGGAACGAGGGTTACTTTAGTAACCAGAGCGTTTATGCATTTTATTGTATAAAAGTTAAAATAACTCATATTTTTAGGTTACAGGACCAAAAAGCTAAATAATGTTCAGTCAACCCTACTTGATTGTTTAAGTAAAGACAATATTAGAGTTTTCAGTGTATGTCACCAAATATATTATTCTAAAAACCAGCAGGTAAAGAGATCTGAGAACTAATAATAACTAGGTGTCTGTTAGGTTGTACTAACTCTCCCGAAACCCTTTAACAGATCTTTCCAATGTAGATGCTACATCCAATCAGCTAGCAGTAGAAAATACAAGCCACGCCCACAATATTCTCATTTAATATTGTGTTTCCCTAGGAACTGCGTCAGATAATGAAAAAAATTGGTCGCAGCTTCCAGTTCATAGGTACTTTAAAGGGATTTCGCTAATAATCAGCTGTCTCTATTGTTTACTGTTGGTTGCTAGGTTACCAATACTACAGTTATCCACTCTAAGAACTTGATGGAAACCTAATCAAGACCTAAGTCACTTTTTTTCCCTGTTTTGCAAACATTAAACCATGCGCTTCTTGTTAAGACGGAAACTCATCTTGTAAACTATTCATGTCATGTCTTGCCTAGTGCATTTTCCTTAATGCTGCATACAGAAGGCCGATAAAACACAAAAGATCATGATTGATGCCGTTTGAAAGGAGCTCTTATTCAGCAATCTATCGTTCAACATATTAAACAACTTAATGCCTGATGAATATATGTCCATTAAAGTTGCACTAATTGGTCTGTTGATATTTAGACAGTGCATTAGCATTGAAGTTCGCTCGACTAATGGTTTGATTAGGGACTAGAGCTCTCCGGAGAGTGTAATTCATCTGGAAGAGGGAAACCTATCAAAGCATCTGATACACCAGCCGTTCCAAACTACAATGTTAGCTCTTTGTTAGCATGGACAGAGACGAACGCATGGACGAGGAGGACTGGAGACATGAGATCGGGTGTTATTGGGGGAAGGTAGGAAGGAAGGAAGAGGAAAGGACGAATGTCAGATGAACTGTGATGGACATCTGATACGTTACGCCTGCGACCACTATTTTAATGCTGATAGTGTGATCATTCTGTGGCCTCAAACTGACCTCACAATCAGTGTCTTGCTAATCGGAGAGCAGATTCCTCTTCTGGTAGACTTCCTCAATGAGAAATCAGCAAAGAAAGTGATCTTGATTTCAGGTTTTAATTGTTTTCATGTGGATGAAAAGGTGTTGTACAATTAGAGACTGTTATATAGCATAATAGCATTACACTTGAAATGAAGCATCATCACTAATGAATATCATTAAAAAACAACAGTTGTCAGGCCAAATCAGAAGCTCTTTTCTGAAAGACTGAGAGAAAACATTTTATTGAGGTAGAAATAGATCTTGATAGAGATAAATATACACTGACAATAAAAACCACAGGCTTTTATTTATTTATTTATTTAAAATTTTTATTATTTAAAAAAGATATTATTCATTTTTGTAAATCATATTTAGATTTATAATAATACTACTACTGCTAATAATAATAATAATAATAACAATAATAACAACAACAACAACAACAGCAATAATAATAATAATAATAATAATAATAATAATAATAATAATATAAACAATAATAATAACAATTATTATTATTTCTATTATCATTATTATTAATAATAATAAATCAAAATATTAGATTAATAATAACAAAATGAATAATACTGATACTACTACAACAACAACTACTACTAATACTACTTATAATAATAATAATAATAATAATAATAATAATAATAACAATAATAATAATAATAATAGGGTATATGCGGAAGTATGCTAAAGGACTTTTAATTTGTCAGTAACCAGGGTTAAACGCTTCTGATGAACTGTATGCCATTGCAAGATAGGCGCGTTTAAGGTCTGTTTTCTTTAAAAAGCAGCGATCTCCACTGGCTGAGTGATATCCAATATATAGTGGGTTTCAGATTGTACAAGAAACCCTGCATTAAGTGACATTTTCCACTGCTATGTCTTTAAAATATGAGCATTTTTTTCTCCCAGTATATTCAATGGAGCTTCAGCGCTAGCCTTCTCTCAATCACATCAATATCCACCCCTTCTGTTTTTACTATAATTGATATTTTTAACCAATTCTAGTCCCACATTTGTAAAGAATTTATTGAAACAATTTACTATTTCTTCTTTATTATTTATTTTATGGTCACTTTCAATGAAATATTCAGGATAATTTTTACTATCAGTTCCATTTCTTATAATTTTATTTAAAATATTCCATAAGCCTTTCAAATTATTTCTATTATTATCTAATATTTTATTGTAGTATACCTTTTTACTTTTTCTAATAATAGTAACTAATTTATTCTTATACTTTTTATATCTATTTTCAGCCTCTGGGGTACGATGCTAAATAAATTGTCTGTAAAGTGTATTTTTCTTTTTGCATGCATTTAATGAACCTTTTGTAACCCATGGACTTATTATTTGCTTTTTTTTATTATTAAAATGTACTATTGGGGAATGTTTATCGTATAATGAAGCAAAAATATTTAAAAATTGTATTATATACTTTATCGCTATCAACCTCTTCATATACTGTTCTCCAATTTTGTTTCAATGATTCACTTTTAAATGCATTTATAGTTGAAGTTGTCTGTAACCTTTTGTATGTAGAATAACAAGTATGCTCGTACCTTCTATACTCACATTGATAAACAATAAAAACTGGTAAATGATCAGGTATGTCATTATAAAGTAATCCACTCTCTAAACCACACTCCATGATGTTTTTCATGAAAATATTATCTATCACTATTGCACTGTGAAAGTGATTCTACTAGGTCTCGTAATAGTAGGAGTAGGATATAATCCCATACTATACATTGTATTAACAAAGTCTTCTGTTATTTTGTGCCTTTTTGGATTTAGCAAATCAATATTGTAATCTATACAATATTTGTGTTGTTGTGTTGTTTGTGTTTGTGTTTTTTTTTATTTTTTTATTAATTTAAACAATATTAACAACATGTATTCTTTTTATATGTTGTATTTTATTCTCTTTCTATTTTTTTATATTTTTCTTTCCAATAATTGTATAGTTTGTAATTATTATTTAATATCAAAATATTAACACCACCACTTTGTAAATACAATACAGAATAAAATGCACATTGATAGTGAATGCATCATTATGCATTTTTTGTTTATGAAAATATTATTTAAATAATATTTTTAATTTTTTTTCACAATTTCACAAATAATAATAATAATAATAATGATAATAATAATAACAATAACAATAACAATAACAACAACAACAATAATAATAATGATGATAATAATAATAATAATAATAATAATAACAATAAAAATAACAACAATAATGATGATAACAACAACAACAACAACAACAACAACAACGACAACAATAATGATGATGATGATGATGATAATAATAATAATAATAATAATAATAATAATAATAATAATAATAATAATAATAATAATAGTAATAATAATAATAACAATAACAACAACAACAACAACAACAACAATAATAATAATAATAATAAAAACAACAACAACAACGATAATGTGTATGTGTGTGAATGAATGTGAATGGACGTTTACCAGTGATGGGTTGCGGCTGAAAGGGTATCCGCTGCGTAAAAACCTGCTGCATAAGTTTACACCTCAGAATAAATCCACACAGAGTATCTCCTTGTAATCGCATCATCAGTAAGTCATGGAGGTGCAAATGATCTCCACAGATGGAGCCATGAATCACATTAAATTCCACAGTTTTGTTGTGTCATGCTTCAGTCAAGTGATTGTGTGTGTGTGGTGTGTGTATTGGTGTGTAATGGTGTGTGTAACACTGGCAGAAACGTGCATGTTCTGCTCCAGCAGGGGGTTCAGAGACCACCGGCACAAACATACACACACGGACCACACACACATACATACACACATGCACATTCACACAGATAAACAAACACAGTCACTCATTCACAATAAATAATTAAATGAGTCAAATTAAACAGAAGAAAAAGAGGATCACAGACAAAACTGAACCGGCAGGCAAAAACAGTTTTCATGCCTGTGTACATTTTGGATTAAAAAAAAAAGTGTTTTTATGAGGCACAGAAAACATCCAAATGAAACTTTTAGGTGTTTCTTTTGTTGCACTTTTTGGTAGATTTTACATAATCCATATTTATACTGACTGTTGACATTTTAAAAGTTATACGTCTCCACTTCAGCAGCTCATATTAATACATATTCATATTCTAAAGGTTTTAACAGGTTAATATGTTCATGGATAATTTGCCTGATTATATACATTTTCATAGTATTTGATGAATTATGGAGTGATAAAAAGAAAAAAGAAATCCCCTACAACAGCAATTAAAAAATCCTGACATCAAATGTTCAGATGTCCATGCATGCTATAAATATATGTGAATTAGTGCTTATAAAAATAAAGAAAAATAACTTTTAGAAATATTTTTTGTAAAAAAAAAAAAATAATAATAAAGTTTTTTATAGTTATAATTTTTTATTAACTGTAGTTTAATAAGTCTAATTGAATTAGACTAAATATATATATATTCATTCATTCATTTTCTTTTTTCGGCTTATTCCCTTTATAAATCTGGGGCGGAATGAACTGCCAACTTATCCAGCATATGTTTTACGCAGCGGATGCCCTTCCAGCTGCAACACATCTCTGGGAAACATCCATACACACTCATTCAATCTCATACACTACGGACAATTTAGCTTACCCAATTCGCCTGTATCGCATGTCTTTGGACTGTGGGGGAAATCGGAACACCCAGAGGAAACCCATGCGAATGCAGGGTGAACATGCAAACTCCACACGGAAATGCCAACTGACCCAGTCGAAGCTCGAACCAGCGACCATCTTGCTGTGAGGCCACAAAACTACCTACTGCGCCAGTGCATCACCAATTATATATAAATGTATTATTATTATTAATAGTAGTAGTAATAGTAGCAGTAGCAGCAGTAATACAAATAAAAAATATTAATTGTGATAATGATAAACTTCATTATTTATTATTTTCATTTTAAAAACATATTTGAAGCACTACAATTTTTCTTACTTCTAAAAGCCTTTTTCCCAACATCCGTCTTATTCCAACCACTACAGATTACAGATTGCGGTATACATGTATGGAAATCAGTTCATATTTGATTATATAATGCATCATTTGCATACTTAAACTTACTTTTATGATTATCATTATTATTAGTAGTAGCAATAATAATAATAATAATAATAATAATAATAATAATAATAAAAAGGGGCAGGGCATCATGGTGGCGCACAGCAAGAAGGTTGCTGGTTGACAGTTGCCATTTTTTGTGTGGAGTTTGCATCAGGGCCGGAGTGGGACTCATTTTCAGCCCTGGAGTTTCAAGCCAGACCGGCCCACCTCAGTTCACGACTGATTCCAATTCAGTTACTAATGGCACTATCACTTTTCAAGAAAACTGCTGCTTTAGAAATTCAAATGTTCAACAGCCCTAACAGTATTTTATGTCTTAACAATAAAATCGAAAAAAAAAAAAAAAGATTTTCATGGGAGATTCGATCTCAGGTCTGCGATATTGAAATGCAATGTGCTTACCACTGGACCACATTGGCGCTATAACAGTGAGAGTAAAAAATAACTAATGACTTTCGACCCTTAAGACACTATTTTTAGATTTCTGATCAAGTTATGTCAGATTTATTAATGTAGTGAATCATTTGATTTTCATTGAGCAGGTGTTTTATTCATTTTATTCGAATTCTTATATTCACTAAGGTGCCGCTGTTTGGGGTCGATAGTTGCATTACATCATCATCATTAACGTTAGTTAACCTGCAGGCTGCATTTTTCTCACGGGGCTGCGAGAAAATAAATAAAAAGAGCGGCACTACGGTAAAATAATGATTAAAAAGAATAAAGCTATGGTCAAATAAATAAATAGAAGAAAAAAAGTGTGACTGCTGAGATTGCAAGCAGATAGGGACACCGGCCCTCGCGGCCAAAAAACAGACCGGCCCACCGGGAATTCTCCCGGTCCTCCCGATTAGCCAATCCGGGCCTGGTTTGCATGCTCTCCCCATGTTGGCGCGGGTTTCCTCCGGGTGCTCCAGTATAAGTCCAAAAACATGTGGTACAGGTGAATCAAATAAGCTAAATTGGCTGTAGTGTGTGTGAATGCAAGAGTGTATGGGTCCATGGCTTGAATGGCAACCACTATGTAAAACATCATGTCAGAATAATTGGGGGTTCATTCCGCTGTGGCAGCCCCTGATATATAATGGACTAAGCCGAAGGAAAATGAATAAATGAATTTAATACAAATTTGATTACATAATGATTAATTTGCATATTTATTTAACTTATAATTCCCAACTAAATAAATGATGTGCTGAAGTATACTGATGACTATTAGTTCATTATTTATGTTACCCTATTCACCTGCAGTGTCTTGCCTTAAAAATAAAAGCAAACACTATTTGAAATATTGTGCACACATGAGCTGTTCAAACATGATGAGCCTGTTCACCTTTAACCTTCACAGTTTCTCACCTCATCTCGTGCTACGCCCTACAACTGACCTCTGACCTTTCAAATGACAGGTGTCGTAGGGGTCGCAAGCTTGATAAAGACATATTTCCCTTTCACACTCGCCCTAGTTCAGGAGTTTGCTTTGTAAATTGATCTAATATCGATAACCTTTTCCTAAACCATTTTGTGTGAGATTTAAACATCTTTCCTATTTTTAAACAGTCAACACGTCATTTATTTGATACATTATTTGCATGTTTCAACAGATAAATCCTTGAAAGTACAACTATTACTACTACTAATAATAGTTACTATTCATTACTGTATTCAGAAGGTATTAATGGTTTAACATGTTCATGTACAATTTGCCCAATTATATAAATATATGAAAGAATATATAATTAATCATATATTTAATATAAAAATATAATTAAAATTAAATTAAGAACAGCCATAATTAAAAAAGTAGATTTTTTTTCTCTCAAAGCAGAACAATGTGACTTTTATTAATATTTTTTATGTTCATAAAAAAATAATAATAAAAAAAAATAATTAATTAATTAATTAATTAATTAATTAATTAATTAATTAATTAATTAATTAATTAATTCATTCATTCATTCATTAATTAATTAATTAATTAATTAATTAATTAATTAATTAATTAATTAATTAATTCATTCATTCATTCATTCATTCATTTTCTTGTCAAATTAGTCCCTTTATTAATCCGGGGTCGCATACTTATCCAGCAAGTTTTTACGCAGCGGATGCCTTTCCAGCCGCAACCCATCTCTGGGAAACATCCACACACACATATTCACACACACACTCATACACTATGGACAATTTAGCCTATACCCAATTCACCTGTACCGCATGTCTTTGGACTGTGAGGGAAACCGAAACACCCGGAGGAAACCCACGCGAAGGCAGGGAGAACATGCAAACTCCACACAGAAACACCAACTGAGCCGAGGATCGAACCAGCGACCCAGCCCCAGCGACCTTCTTGCTGTGAGGCGACAGCACTACCTACTGCGCCACTGCCTCGCCCCATAATAATAATAATAATAATAATAATAATAATAATAATAATTATTATTATTATTATTAAATACAGTAGTTTGCTTTACAATTTGATTTATTATTGATATAAAGTATCACTGACAGTATGCTGGCCCACAGATATTCAAATATCTGACCTTTCCTGTGAATAAACACAGTCAGACACACAGATGGTAAATAAAATCCCATCCTGTATATTATCCTGACATATTTGTGTTACTGCCTCTCTGTAAGACCAGTCATAAATAATGCAGTCGAAACGTTTGTGCTCTATTGTAAAAGGCCCAGTGTGTTTGATCTTACATCTCAATGCAAACTGATGAACTGCCAGGACTGCAGAAACATATCCTATAAAAAACTTGTTCAGTGCGCTTGTGTGTGTGTTTGCGTGTGTGTGCGTGTGTATGCGTGTGTGTGCATTCTCCTTATGGCTTAAATTGGGAATAAATGGTCCAGAACGTGATAGAAATGACCGATTCTGAGAATTACTAGACTACATGTCATGCGTGGACTTTCAGTCATGCAATAAGATATCATGAGCTCCGTAATAAAAACCTTTATCCAGTCATCAAACGGAGGATGAATAATTAGTCATGCACAATGGAGCAGACATTTAGGATAATGTATTAATGGCAATATGCTGCCCTGATATGACCCAAGAAGTATCTGTCTATTGAGACTGTGAATCTCTGATCTGTTTCTGACTGTTCTGAGATTCCTGCCTGGGTTTGATTCAACACAGATTTTACTGAATATCAAGTGTTGACCCAACTTTTTGTACTTGTTTTTAAAGGCATAGCTCATCCAAAAGTGAAGATGTACTCACTATTTACTGATCTTCCTTTGTTCCAAACCTTTATGAGCTTCTTGCTTTTGTTGAACACAAAAGAAGATATTTTGAAGAATGCTGAAAACCGGTAACCATTGACTTACATAGTAGAAAAAAACAAACATTATGGATGTCAGTGGTTACTGGTTTTCAACTTTCTTCAAACTATCGTATTTTGTGTTTAATGAAATATGAAAGAAGCTCAAAAAAGTGAATGATGAGTAAATAATGACAGTATTTTGATTTTAGGGTGAACTATCTGTTTAATTGCATTAAAATATGTGGTCATTCACACAGACAGCATGTGTCTTTTAAGAACACGTAAAAGTAAAAATACTGTCATCATTTACTCACTACTTCACTTGTTACAAACCTGTTTGAGTTTTTTTTTTCAGTTGAACACAAAATAAATTATTTAAAAAAAATGTTGAAAACCTATAACCATTGAATTCCATATTAGGAAAAGCAAATACGATGGAAGTCAGAGATTACCATTTTTCATATTTCTTTAAACTATTGTTTTTTTAGGGTGAACTATCTCTTTAAAAGGAGCAGAGGTCAATTAACACAGACAGAATGTGTCTTTGCATCTAAAAACTGCTGTCATCATGCTTTCATCATTTATTCAACCTTCACTTGTTACAAACCTGCTTTAATTTCTTTTTTCTATAGAAGTTATTTTGAAAAGTGTTGAAAACCTGCAACCATCGACCTCCAGAGAATGTTTTTCCTAAAATGAATGTCAACAGCCACAGATTTACACAGATTTGAACATAAAATAAGATATTTTGAAAAATGTTTGAAACCTGTAGCCTTTGACTTCCATTGTGTAAAAAAAAAAAAAAAAAAAAAAATCTTTATGGAAGTCAAGGGCTACCGATTGCCATACTTCTTTAAACTATTGTCATTTTTGGATGAACATTTATCATTTATTCAAGTTTCACTTATTACAAACCTGTTGTAATAGATTTCTTCTGTAGAAGTTATTTTGAAAAATGTTGGAAACCTGCAACCATTGACTTCTAAAAAAAGAAAACACTATGGAAGTCAATGGTTACAAATTTTTATATTTCTTTTAACTTCCGTCTTTTGTGTTCAAATAGGCTTTGATTAGGTGAAGGGTGAGCAAATAATGACAGAAGTTTAATTTTAGGGTAAACTATCTGTTTAAAATGATTACAGTATTTGGCCATTCACACAGACAGAATGTGTCTGTCTAAAAACACCCAAAAATAAAAAAAATCTGTTATTCTGAACCCAAAAGAAAGAAAAATGGTGGAAACATGTAACCATTGACTTCCATAGTAAAAAAACAAATACTATGGAAGTCAATGGCTACCGATTTTTATATTTCTTTAAACTATTGTCATTTTTGGGTGAACTATCCCTTTAAAAGGACTATAGGGCGATTAACACAGTCAACATTTACGCAACATTCACTTTTTATAAACCTGTTTTATTTCTTATTTCTGTAGATGTTACTTTGAAAAATGTTGGAAACCTGTAACCGGTTACAGATTTTCATATTTCTTTAAACTATTTTTGTTTTTGGGTGAACAAACTTTTTAAAACAACTGTGGGGTAATTAATACAGACAGAACGTGGCATTGTCTAAAAATACTCAAATATAAAAAATCTGTCATCGTTTACTCAACCTTCACTTGTCACAAACCTGTTAGAGTTTCCTAGAGAAACCTGTAACCACTGACTTCCATAGTAGAAAAAAAACAAACAAACACTTTGCAAGTCAATGGCTACCAATTTTCATATTTCTTTAAACTATTGTCATTTTTTGGGTGAACATTTATAATTTATTCAACCTTCAATTATTACAAACCTGTTCTAAATAATTTGTCTTTCAAAATATCTTATCATCTTTTCAAATGATCAACTCATCAATGTTTAGAACCACTTGAGGGTGAGCATTTTTATTTTTCTGGGTGAACTATCCCTTTAAGAATTATGCGGTATATGAACATTACTCTAGATGTTGACGGCTGTTTTCCTGTTGACATGATGGCCAGCCAATCACAGCAATGTGATTTTTTGTACATACATTTTGCAAATATTCCCCTCACACATGCATTAGCACAACCGCGCACATGAATTTGAACTGAGGTGGCCAAAAATGTGTCTTCATCAGCACAAATAAGAGCAAACCACATGTACAGCTAAAAATACCAAAGCTGCACTGATTTTCATTATTGTCCCATCTGTGTAAAACTGCTTTATTTTGCACGGCAATGCTAAAGAGACACAGGGTTTCATCAGACTGTGTGTAATCAGTTGCAGTGACTGAATAAACTTGTGTGTGTGTGTGTGCCTTGTATTCATTACATTGTGGGGACCACTAGAATAGCAATACTAGTCATTCTTTACTTTTTTTGGTAGAGGACAGAAAATTACAGTATGTACAGTACAAAAATCATTACATCTATGGAAAATCCCCACAAACAGCAGCATAAGAGTGTGCGTGAATTCTCACAGTGAGACCTATATATATGAAAGTAGCAGAATCACAGAAAAGCACATAGAAAAGCAGTTTAAAACTACAAAAATGTACAAAAAAGGTTTGAGCATTAACATTTACATTCACATATTTCAGAGAGCAACATTATTGGTTGGGTTGAGAGAAGGGTTCAGATCAATGGTTCATGGGTGATCTTTACGACAAGCACTGCCTTCTCATGGACGTGTACAAGGAGAATGTGTATTTGAAATGTACAACAAAACATAAAACATACCCACAGTAACGAATTTTAGATTTGCAAAAATGTAGACAGCACCCTCTAGTGGATTTGTCATCTGAAACATGCAATGAAACATACCCGGAGCAATGGATTTTCTACAAGCCTCTGCTAAAGCAATGACCAGATTTTGATGTGTTCATCACTACACCAAATCCCCCCTACTGTACTTTTCAATCTGTTTTCCTGCTGCCTGTCTCTTCTCTAGGAAAAGAATGAGTGAAGTCTAGAAAATGACAGTATGATAAACAGCTAAACTGAGAGATTTAGTAATGTATGTGCTTTTAAGCTACCGTTCTTTTCTCCTACAGTTTGGCTGGACTCCATTCACGAATGTAGCTTATGAAAGAAGGTATATTCATCAAGTTTGATTCCTTGTCTGTAACCAATCGCAGGTGATGTTCTTCCCTCTTATGTGGCACGAATTAAAGCTCACATGCACATTTTTCTCTCTCCAACTAAAAGCACCAGTGCTCTTACAGGCATAAGTACGTTTACATGCTGATATAATCAAGCTTTGCAAATTCAAATATGATTTCTCACAACATGCATGCTGCTTGTAGAGGAGTGAATAATAATAATAATTATTATTATTATTTTAAAAGTATAGCATCAGACCTATTCTTTTGGTAAAAGTTAAATGCTTTTAAAAATGTCAGACGTTCACTGTAAAAAATCCAACTTGAAAAAGTTTAAATTCCTTTTTTTTTATTTTTTATTTTTGGCAAAAATCAGTAATATATCTGTACAATTACATTTAACACGTTTAATCTAAATCAAAATTTTCTTCATTTAGTAAAAATTATAAATTTTTGTGAGCAAAACTTTGCAAGTTCACCCAAATAAGCTTCTGCCAACTTGTTACCTTAAGTTGAGTTAATCTCAGACCTCCTCACTTGAAAAAATAAAGCTTGCAGTATTTCTAACCTTTGTTTTGGAATTGTTTTGCGATAATTTTTTTTTAAAGTAAAATAAAGTAAAATAAAGCCACTGATTTTATAATCTCAGATAATATAATCTCAGACCTCCTCACTTGAAAAAATAAAGCTTGCATTATTTCTAATCTTTGTTTTGGATTTTTTTTTGCGATACATTTTTTTTAAAGTAAAATAAAGCCACTGATTTTGTGGCTTTAATTCCAAGTAATTTGCGGACAATTTTCCGATGAAAAAAAATTATATAAATCTATATATATATATATATATATATATATATATATATATATATATATATATATATATATATATATATATAAAGTTGAAGTCAGAATTATTAGCCCCCCTGACTTATTAGTGCCCCTGTTTATTTTTTTTCCCAAATTTCTGTTTAATGAAGGGAATATTGTCTTAGCACATTTCTAAGCATAATAGTTTTAGAAACCTATTTCTAATAACTGATTTATTTTATCTTTGTCATGATGACAGTAAATAATATTTTACTTAATATTTTTCAAGACACTTCTATACAGTTTAAAGTGACATTTAAAGGCTTAACTAGGTTAATAAGGTGAACTAAGCAGGTTAGGGTAATTAGGCAAGTTATTGTATAACGATGGTTTGTTCTGTACACTATCGAAAAAAAAAATTAGCTTAAAGGGGCTAATAATTTTGTCCCAAAATTGGTTTTTAAAAAATGTAAAACTGCTTTTATTCTAGCCGGAATAATACAAATAAGACTTTTTACAGAAGAAAAAATATTATCAGACATACTGTGAAAATTTCTTTGCTCTGTTAAACATCATTTTTTCATTAAAAAAAGAAAAAAAATCAAAAGGGGGCTAATAATTCTGACTTTAACTGTATATTCATTCATTCATTTTCTTTTCGGCTTAGTCTAATAACTCAGAGGGGCTATTAGTTCTGACTTCAACTGTATATATTTATACAGGTTGGGCCATTTATATAATAAACCTTTATAAAATATAAATGGTTGGTGATTTTAACGTCTTGTTTGTGGCACATTAGTATGTATGGGGGCACACTTTTCAAGATGGGTGGTGAGTTGCTGTATTACTGATAATTTTAAGTGAGTGCAGCTGATGTTTTCAAAAGTTGAGTAAACGAAAAAAAGTGAAAGGAAATAAGGATTATGTTTTTGTTGTTGTACTGGCTTACAATTTTTCACATCATTCACACAGAAAGTGTTTTGCATGGATGTCAACAGATTCAAATGTTTAATCTGCTGTGAGTTATTAAACAGTGTTGCGAAACCTTATCTATAATTGATCACAAACTAATTGCCTGTCAAATTTAAGTAAGAAACTGTTTGTTCCGCTGTACCAACCCCTGAATAATAAAGCCAAAAAACTAAGCCAAAAAGAAAATTAATGAATGAATTAAACTAAAAAATTACCCCAAAAAATAAAATGTAAAGTATTACTATACTATACTATACTATACTATACCATACTATACTATACTAAAACATTAAGGGCTCTATTATGACGGTCCATGTGCAAAGTACAAAGCGCAGGGCGCAACCGCTTTCAGGGAGTGTCAGATTCCACTTTTGCTATTTTAAGGATGGAAAAATCCGCTTTGCACGAGGAATCAGGCAGGAATAACGCTCAGAAATGCTGGCCGGGGCTAAACAAGACTTCGCACTGACTGAGCGTTTGGAACTGGCTTATAAAGGGTACGTGGGTCGTTAGCTAGATTCAGAACAGGTGTAAGCACAATCAGCGTATGTGGATGATGTAATGTTAGAAGTCCGGAGATGGCGGCCTCTGCTGGCCAGCGAGGGGAATGACTGGGACCGAGTCGGTGACAAGTATACTTTTACAAAAACAGCTTGAAAAAGAAATACCCCACCCCATTTTTCATTTAAACTGAAATGTAGATATATTTACAGACCTTTTTATTAGGAAGAGAAATTTGATCTCAAAAAGCATACACAGTGGCCTCTGGTGGATTCACAAAAAACGCAAAAAAATAAATAAATAAAAATTTTGCCCCTGGGACGTATTTGGTGCTCTCCAGAAATGTATACAGGGGTACGATATCAGAATGAGCCAGGGTTGTTTAACATGCACTTATACTATTTAGAACTTTCATTAAGAATATACTTCTACACTATTTATACAGATAGGATCAGGGGTATATCTTGGGTTGTAAAAACTAATACAACCAATAGCAGCAGTTAGGTTCATGAGTCTTATTGTCTTAAGTTAGTCTACACTTTAAGTCAAACATTTGGAATCAGTAAGATTTTTTGAAGGTTATACTGCTCACAAAGGCTGCATTTATTTGACAGAAAAATACAGTAAAAATAGTTAAATGACTACCTGTTATTTTATTGAATGTAGTTTAAAAGGTAATTGTTAAAGTAATTTTAAGCATACTTATTTCTCAGTGTCGCATAATCCTTCAAATATTGCGTTATCACAATCTGCCCAAGAAGAAACATTTATTATTTTCAATTATTACTATTACTATTGTTGTTATTGTTATCAGTTTGGGAAATGTATATAATTCCATTCAATAGTACCATTTCACATTTATTTAATTTTATTAATCACAATAAAATGTTTAAGAGTCAAAGCAAATACATTTCTAATGAAAAAACTATTTCTTAATGAATAAAATCTATTACTTATATTATAATTATTTATTTGAACTTTCTTTTTCATAAAATAATCCTAAAAATAAAATGTATTTATAGTATCAGTTCCTACGATACTATGAAGACAATAGATTTTCATCACTGATAATTGTAAGAACCGTTAATAGTGATTATGTATCGTTTATAACCGATCATAACAAAACAGAAATTGATCATAATATGATGATTTCTGACAGACAGACTGAATGTAATAAAGATGGAAATTCAGCTTTGAATCGCTGGAATAAAATAAAGTTGAAACTGCATTAAATAAGAAAATGATTTAAAACTGTAATAATATAATACAATTTAACCATTTTTCCAGTATTTCTAGCCAAATACGATGCTCAGCATAATAAAGTACACCTCATTTTGAAAAAAACAAATTGTATCCATTTCTTAGTGAATATAGGCAATGTATTTTAGTGAATTAAACATAATTGATTTATTAAACAGATATATTATCAAGCTAAATATTTTAAAAAAATGACAATCTACAAAATTTCACCAGCATTTTAAATTTTTTTTTTTGCTTTTCTTAATTTTTTTTTGTTTTTTTTTAAATTTGTATTGTTAATATTTTTCTACAACATATAAATTTGGGTGTACTACTTTTTGAATTGTTATTGTTAGATTAGCTCCAAATTTGCCTTCAGTACTGACTAATCCAACGTATATGCACAAATATAATATTGTATAGCTTCCTATTAAAAGTTTGAACTGACTCAAAGTTCACAAAACAGCATGCAAATGAGCCTTAAGGTAGACAGCAGCAACCAATAGGAATATAGGATGTGATCAGCCCTCTAAAACAGCTGGATAGGTAAGTTGAGTACAGGAACATTTACTAGCAAGCAAAAGCACATGCTCCAATGATTTCAATGTTTACTGTCGGTGAACACAATCACTCATGGCTTCAACATAAGACACAATGCAGGACAGGACATGACCAGTATATTTCTCTGCTGGTGATCCCTTTGTGTTGCAGGCTGGCAATAACTGGCAAAAGCGAATGGCATCACAGAGTCGGCATGCTTTAGATATGTCTGTCATATGGATGGAATCAAAGAGGCATAGCATTCCGGGTGGGAAAACTCCACATCTGTAGCGTGGATTATTTGTTACAGGCAGAAGTAGGAACATTGGAAGGCATTTCTGTTCAGTCTGGAGAGTATGCATCTTCTGCCGGGAGTGTTAAACATTAGGAAATTCTGTTGTATATATGGTAATAACAGTCTTAATGTTGCTTATAGACAGTGTCAGCAGATTGTTTAATATAACCTGCTCCTTGCCCCCTCTAAATATAGCAATGTTTGCGAACACTCAGCAGATTCATTATTCTCAACCTGTGGGACTTATAAGTGTACACGAGCTACACGCGTTTGAGATAACACTAGTAACACACCGGCATTTAAGTGTTTCTATTATGCTTTAAATATTTTTTGTACTTGATTCTCATCTGTTATGAAGAAACCTGAATGCAGCTATTTATAAAATCACTGAAAAGCAAACTATTATATTTGCGAAACTATCCGTCACATATTTGCCTTTCTGCCCACATTCCCTCAGGTGTTGTTGAAATCCATCTCATAATGCCACATAAATAGTTTTTTATTATGCTGGCTTGAGAATATCAATTTACTGATATCCTTTTTAGGGATCTTCATCTTTTTTATTCTTCTTCTGTGGCTAATTTATAAACAGTATCTTCTCAGTTTGCAAACTACAACCACAAAACTCGGGTCGGACGTTCATGATCTTCTAATGTGGTATATTTTTTCTAACTGATCTGTTATGGTTTTCAAAAATGAGATTCCTAAATATATGAATCTTACAGAGCATTTAAATTAACCTAATCTATGTAATTCAAGCCATTAAGGAGATTGTCTATTTAGCTATTACTAGCAAAGTGTTGCAACTAGCAATTACTGGGCATGCTAACAACAAGGTAAATGCCAACTAAATGCTGGCAATGTGCTAAACATGCTACAAAAGCTATAAAAATGGCAAAATATGGCAACAATGTGATGTGTTAACCCTAAAAAGAAAATTTTAACATGTTGAAAACAACATTTATACTAAAAATGTGTTAAAACATACTGGAAACATACTAGAATGCAGCAAGACTTCTTACCAGGTCTAGGAAAATATGATTATATCACCCCAATTTTATCCTCCTTACACTGGCTGCCTGTTAAGTTCCAAATTGATAATAAAATGTAGCTTTTTACCTATAAAGCTTTAAATAATCTAGCTACTGTTTATCTAATCAACGTTTTGTCTTGCTAAAACCCAACCCGCTCTTTAAGATCTCAAAACTCACAGCTTCTGGTAGTACACTGAATAGCAAAGTCTACTAAAGGAGGTCAAGCCTTCTCATTTATGGCTCCGAAACTCTGGAATAGCCTTCCTGATATTGTCCGAGGCTCAGACACACCCTCTCAGTTCAAAACTAGATCTTTTTAGTAAAGCATACAAACAATGCATCACATATGGGTATGATACATGAGTGTCCACACAGGTGAGCGAGCTTGACATACCACCTGTAGGACACACTCCTCCTGTCTTAATGCACCAGACATTTGGTTAGAAACACTCATATGTAAAAGCAGTTTATAAACAAACATGAATTGAATTGAATAGAAGCATTAGCAATATGTTAAATGTGTTAGCTGTATTAGTTCATGCAAACAATATGGTAGACATTCAATTCAAGTCATCTTTATTTCTAAAGCGCTTTTACAATGTAGATTGTGTCAAAGCAGCTTAACACAGAAGTTCTAGTAAATTGAAACCGTATGTCCAGTTTTCAGTTTAATTCTAGTTTAATTTCAATGTGATTTAGCAAATCCATCGATGCGCAGCTTCAAAAGTTCCAAAACCTTACCGAACTTACATTTAGATTTAGACAGCACTTTTAAAATTTTCATGCATGTCAGGCACTCTGATTTCCAGCAGACATTTGACTGGTGGCTGGTGTCTCTATTTGCACGTTCTGTGCTATAAAGTTGCAAATTACTAGGGCACTTTTATCAGATTCTCAGTGGGTGGATTACTGAAGAAGCTAAACCTGTTTGATGTTGGAATGCACATACAGTGTTTTCTCCCACCTCTAGTTGCTCTCACAGTGACCCAGCTGTTACGTTGCGATGACGCAACAACCAGCTATTCACATACATAACGTTATGCTCACAACATGTTAGCAACAGGATTTTTCATATCCCAATTCATAGCAGAATGTATAAAGGAACACTCCAACTTTTTTTGTGGAAAAAGCTCATTTTACAAATCTCCTAGAATTAAAAAGTTATTCTGCTTATTGTATGACTTATAATGTTATTATATTTTATAAATTGTTTAAGAGGACTATTATTGACTGTGATTCTCCTAATGGAAAAGGCTAGTTTATTGGCTGAACTCATAAAATCATGCTAAATCTGTAATGTTTTCTGATGTAGTTAACCAGCACATCTACAATGTCTCTATGGTTTCTAGGCGTCTTATAAAAACAGCTCATTCTCATACACTGCGTAATATCACTCCACCTGGTGCAGCCATTTCACAGTTTCTTGACTATTGCACCAGAAAAAGAGAATAGTAATATTCCTAGTAATAGTCCTAGTAATATTGACCCAGAATAGTAACTTTTCATTTTCCATTGTTTAGTTACAGAGGTCTTGAGCATTAAATAGGGGAATTTTCGCATTGTTTTGAAAGAAATGCTTATAGTTAAATCATATTCAATGAATTATGCTAAGCTAAATGTGACCTTGCAAGAAATAGAAATCGGCTGAATGGTTTTTAAAAATGGTTCAAGTCAACTGTTTAACACTAGGAGACTTGTAAAATGAGCCTGGAATGTTACTTTGTGATAATGTGTGCTTGTAACATCCTAGCTAGCAAAGGATTCTGGCCCAGGCATAAAGCTCGCACAGTAGGCATTCATCCAGCATGTGGGCCAAACATGTTCTGGGTTTGGCAGAGGTGGCACCGTCTTAAAGGTGGCCCACAATACTAAGGCCAGATGTGAAATGTAGCATTTGGCCCGGTTGTTAAAAAACTTGTATGTGGATCATGTAAGTTTGGCCTATCTTGAGCTTGACCCACATTTAAAATACATTTTTATAAATTTCTAGAAAGCACGCCGTTAACACGGCTGCAGTCCTGTTCAGGCCAAGTTATGGGTTATTAACTTGGTTTAGACTTAGCCCAGATATAGTCCATGTTTTCCCTTGTCTGGAAGCCAAATTGATCCAGTCATGTACCATAAAACACGGTGGAATGTGAGCCAAACAAAAGCTGATTGTGTGGGCCAGAGAAATTTTGCTATGTGGGATGCTAATCCCTGCAATATGGTAAATCTGTTGTAAGAGTCTATTCTACATTGTGACTTTAATTTCAGTAAAAAAACTTCAAACTTCAAGCATTTACAAAGTTGTTTTACACATTGCCAAGCTTGTTCTCAAACTTACTCGTATTTTCTTCTGCTATGAAATGTAGATGTTTTCCAATTTGATGTTTCACAATCTGAATAGTGGCCCATACAGATAAGCTTTTCAGCTAGATTGATCACATACGTTGGCAAAAAGTGGGTTTTGACTTCTTTTTTTTTTTTTTTTTTTTTTTGCTGACTCACAGGTAAATTGACACTGGAGCCATGATAGACGCCTGACTCATACATTCATACTTAAATAGCAAATACTCATGCCACCTTTCATCTATACTTACTGACAGAGATCAAATGTAGGCCTAATGGCCGTGTACTATTTTCAGTTTAGGCATGCGGTGCATGTAATTTGCCATAATGACAGTAATAGGTTTCCATCTGGACATAGGCTACTCGTCCTTTCTCTGGGGAGAGAGTGTTTTAAGGATACAAGAAGACAGCATGGAGAGCAATAATGTATAATTTGCTACATCATTGAACATATGATAATACTATAAAACACACGTTATCATCAGCGATAATATTTAACCTCTGCGTTATTATTAAAATAGAACTGATAAAAGAGCCAAATGATACAACCCATTATTAGTTCAAATAAAAGTGTGCATTATCAGTATTACGTCGTTAATTTATGTCTCTGAAGAAACATCCATAAATCCTGACAGATTTAATTTTACCCTGACTGGATTAATTATCCAGGCTAAATTAATTCCACAAGCAGAAAAAAAAGAGGCTGATCTTGATGTCTTTCCTGACTGCTCGCTTGTTATCCATCGATCACGAAGCTCTTTCAGTGAAGTCTTAATTTCAGAGAGTGAGTTCATTCAGGCGTGTGTGTGCGTGTGTGTGTAAAGGGCTGGTGGTCGCCTTTGACAATGTAGGATGTGGATTTATTGATAAATTAACAGATCGATGAAGACTGTTTCCGACTTGACACATGATCCCAGTGAAACCACATCTATAGTAACTTATACTTCAGACTTCAAAACACCTTATTTTACTAAATTGGAAAAGCGAGGATGATGTTATACTATTTAAGCTAAAAAGATCCTCCAAAAATGCACGTTACATTCATATTATCTGGCTGATTGCAACTGATATCTACTTGTATAGTTGAATAAATATCTAATCTAA
Source organism: Danio rerio (assembly GCF_052040795.2). Taxonomy (NCBI): domain Eukaryota; kingdom Metazoa; phylum Chordata; class Actinopteri; order Cypriniformes; family Danionidae; genus Danio; species Danio rerio. The sequence goes on from NC_141023.1 coordinate 19,637,343, forward strand.
GGGATAAATCAACCAAAAGTCAAAATTCTGTCAATATATATTCACATTTTACTCATGAGAAACCAATTTGACTTGTTCTGCTGAACACAAAAGAAGATATTTTGAAGAACGCTGAAAACCTGTAACCATTGACTTACATATTTGTTTTCCCTACTATGGAAGTTAATGGTTACAGGTTTTCAGCATTTTTCAAAATATCTTCTTTTGTATTCAACAGAATAAAGAAACTAATTAAGGTTTTGGACCACTTGAGAATGATTAAATAGTGAGTATACATTTCTGAACTATCTCTTTAAAGTGACTAACCACTATAAATCGTGCAATTAGAATAATTACCAGTTTAATAATATTTATTCATGACCCGTAGTTCAATTTCTGAAGCAAAAAGTTCTCTTAATAAACCATTTGCCTGCTTCATTATGTTTAGTTATGTTTTCTAGAGGTAGTGTAAACTAATCTGTTCGAATGTTCACAAATTATGTCAGCCTAAGTGAGATTACCCTTGTTTTAGTGCCAAATAAACACTATTCTGGCTGGTAAAAAGTCCTTTTGCCATCACTGAAATAAACATTTAGAGTCGTTCTTAACAATTGAAAATAGATGGTCAGTTGCTGAACCCCCATCCTGGTGTCATTTGATCTGAAGATGTCAGTAGATTCCAGTCAGCAGTCTCTCTGTGAGTCCGACTATTGGAAGACCACTTTATGGAAGGTCTTTCTTGGCTTTAATGGATTGGAAAGCTGATGACACAAGTCTTGGTTACCTTTAAAGCTTATATCAGCACAAAAGATCATCGCTCCTCACCCTCAGCACTTTCTGTCAGAAGAAAAAAAAAAAATCATAGACTGACATTATTTATGCATATGGTTAAAGTTACTTTTAGTCAACTGGAGAGCAGGCGCACGTATGCTGATTCAGGGTTAAAACTGTTTATAAAATATGCACGTATTAGGAATATTTTTTGATTAATGAGCAGAAACATGTAATAAATTTAACCGAGACGCATAATAAATATTTATATATTAAAAAAAATGTGTTATGTTGTCTTGTTCACTGAAAATTAGCTTGAGAAACAGCATAAAGAGAACTGCAAAGCAATTAACAATTAAACATGCGATACGGCCGGAAAGAAATGTGACATTAATGAATTAGGCCTCTTACATTTTCTAGATGTACGAGGAAGTATGCAGGAAGTATGTAAACTGATCTGGTCATTTAACATTGATACATTTTAATTAAAACATTTTTAAAAGTTAAATTGCTTGCCCAAAGCCAACAACAACACTTTTAGAGATTTAAGAAATATGAATAAATAATAGCTACAAGTTAGACCAGGGTTGCCCAAACTTTTTTATTTAAGGGGCCAAAAACCAAATATCATTGAAAGCCGTGGGCCGAAGATTAATATGCCAAACTTTATTACATTAAATTTTCCATGGGTAAGTTCCTAATTTATTAAAAAACATTGCCTTAAATTCTATTAACTAATGCATTATAACATTTAAAATGATAACTTATTGCAATAAAAGCATAAACAATCACATAACAGTGGAGTTTAATGCTGAATACACTAGTCAAGCAGAATCTATGACAGACAGTATGTACATTTAAACTAAATCTGATTAATATACACTGTTTAATTGAAATATTTAATTTCAGTTAGCTTTTAACAATAAAACAAACAAACAAACAAAATATTAAGATTTGAAACGACAATCTCTAAACCATACCCATTATTCTTTCTCTCTGCTTAGATGGCATGGCGGGCCAACTTAAAGGTTATCATGGGCCAACTTTGGCCCGCGGGCCCTAGTTTGGGCATTGCTAAATTGGACCAATGGGTATTTAAACTGATTATTTACCCATCCTCAGGCCAACAAGATGTTTAAATTACTGTAAAAAAAGATTTTTTAAAGAAATTGTGGGCCTTGGTGATTCATAAAATGTCAACAGCTACTGCTGCAATAATTATTTTCTTACTTAGATTTTTGTCTTGTTTCTAGTCCAAATATCTAAAATTTTTCAAATCAAGAAACATTTTTTAGACAAGCAAAACATAATGTCTTGTTTTCAGAAATAATATGCCAATATTAGGGGAGTTTTTCCTTAAAACAACTCAAATAATCTGGCAATGAGGTAAGCAAAATAGTCTTGTTTTTCCTTTTGACATAAGATTATTTTTCTTGGCGACGCAGTGGCGCAGTAGGTAGTGCTGTTGCCTCACAGCAAGAAGGTTGCTGGTTTGAGTCTTGGCTGGGTCAGTTGATGTTTCTGTGTGAAGTTTGCATGTTCTCCCCGCGTTTGCGTGGGTTTCCGGGTTCTCTGTTTCCCCCAATGTCCAAAGACATACAGTATAGGAAAATTGGGTAAGCTACATTGTCTGTAATGTGTGTGTGAATGAGAGTGTGTGGGGTGTTTCCCAGTGATGGGTTGTGGCTAAAAGGGCATCCGCTGCATAAAACATGCTAGATAAGTTGGTGGTTTATTCCACTGTGGTGACCCCAGATTAATAGAGAGATTAAGCTGAAAAGAAAATGAATTAAATGAATGATTATTTTTCTTACCTCATTGGCAGATTATTTAGCTTGTTTTAAGGAAAAACTCGCTTCATTTTGGCATATTATTTCTTAAAACAAGACTTTATGTTTTGCTTGTCTAAAAAATTATTTTTGCTTAAAGAATTTTTAGATATTTGGACTAGAAACAAGACAAAAAAAATAAGTAAGAAAATCATTTTTTTTGCAGTGAGAGTCAGTAAAACATATACAGGCAAAACAAAATTATTACTTACCAGTATATGTTCATATTTACCTTGAACTGTTCCTTTAAGTGCTTAAAATGTGTTAAACCGACTTTTAAATTCTAAAAATAAGACGCTACTGTAAGTCAATGACTTTTGCAGTGCACAGCCAAAAATATGAAAACCCCTCAGACACACGGAGCCATTTCAGAATCACATTTACAACACGTCTAGTCATAAACACCGAACAGGTGGAAAAAATATCTTAAGAATGCAGGTGAAAAGGAAAGAAATCGTAAAAACCTCTCATCCCTGGCACTTAACCGTCTATGCCCTCATCACGCCTCATATGTGACAGCGGTGACTCACTGGCTGCAGTCGCCCTCCTGTGGCGTCTGTTTGATTACACCAGACGCGTGACGTCACTCCCATTACTATCATTCACCCGAATTATTATTTTATTTCGTATTTAAAGGGGGCTTGGTTTGACAATTGATTAAAAACAGTGCGCATTTTCCCCCTTATTAAAATACAAAATACAACGCGCGTAAACGTAGGGAAGCGTGGTGACGCGTTAATAGATGTGAAAGTATTTGCATACATATACGTGCATGCGTACATATTTGACTTCAAGCTACTAAGTTAAAATGATAAGTCCAAAAGCGACCAAATAAAATCAGCTCAGTCTTCTGCATACGCGTTTTTGTTGGAGATAAAGAAAGGGATAATGAGAGAGAGAGAGAGAGAGAGAGAGAGAGAGAGAGAGAGAGAGAGAGAGAGAGAGAGAGAGAGAGGTGCTGATGGGGGGAGTTGGCAAGCTCTTGTGCCCCCCTCATCTCTGCGTGCACGACTCTCTCCTCCGCAGTGCACTGCTGGACAGCGCTGAGCGCGGAGTACAGGACAGTAGGCTACAGGACAGTAGCGCGCATCAGCGGGTGGCACGCGCTTCCGTATAGTCCTAAAGTCCCAAACAGCAGCAGCGCACAAGAGGAGCGCCCTCATGGAGCTAATATGAACTATCCGATGGCTGAGCTTCACTTCACAACCCACACTGACACATTTACAGTTTGAGAGGGAAGGGAAGGCACGCGTCAGACATGGACACCTCGCTGTGGATCGTGATTTGTGCAGCGGTAAGTGTTCGCTTTAGTTTGAGATGAGCGCAAGTGCGCGCCGCTGGATTTCTCTCAATATGCAGGTTAATTGGCATCAGGTGAACTGCGCGAGGCGCGTGATGCGCATTCGGCTGAACTTGTTTTCGGCTTGTGCTAGTGATGACTAATCTCAGCTGGCCGGCTTTTGGAGAACAGGTGTCGGCCACTCTTACTAGGCTACTTAAAATGAATGTACATGCAATAGTGCATTTGAGAAATTTTAGAAAAAAATAGGCTACTGTACTGTCATGGCAAGTTGCTTCAGATGAAATTCGAGTTTGTCTAATTTGACTGACTTTATTTCAGTTGACACATTACAGCTCATTTTAGTAGCTCGTGTGAGCCTTTGGAGTTTTAGTTCATGCATGCGTGTGTTCAAACACTTTTAAAAATAAATTCTCCAAAATAGTACTGATGCCATGGAAGAGCTGCTTTTGGTTCCCATATAACCTTTCAGTGAAGAGTTCTTTTAATGATAAGCATTCTCCACTGAAAATAAACTTTTTGAGTAAAGGAAATATTAAAATAGTGTTAATGGGTCTTTGAGAAAGCATCAATGCCATGAAAAGAACCTTGGATTTTAAGAGTCCAGTTTATTTTAATGACTTGAATAGGGATGAGCATTTCTAAAGGCATTCCTGCAGGTAACTTCCGAGGACTGATTTGCTAAAGTGCATCTAAATTATGTGAGAATTTGTGTTTGCAAGCACCAACAGAAAGTACTGTATGTGACCTCATTAACTTGTTATGCAACTTTTGTGGTTACTTAAACATGGGAAAAATAGCTGAACTGTGTTTACTTAGTAGTAAGCCTCCACATTGTAGCCTACCTTGTATGTTTAGTCCAAACTTGCTAGGCTACTATGTTATGCGAGTTTGTCACATAAAAGAAATGACCATGGAAAGTACAATTTCCATCATGTTGTGCAATTACATCCCAATATTTTCAAAATCTTATCAATGAATTTTCAGAATATCACTACATTTTTGAATGAATATAGTGACACAGTGCATGCATACCACAACCACCTCTGGTATTTTTGGCTTGAACTTACCATAGTAATTTTTTTTTGAAAGGGATATGCCAAAGTGCGCAGGCATGCGACCCTCGGGTTCCCCTACTGAGTGCCCTACGTGACCCTCACCACCTCCAGTCTCGCGTAACACGGACCAAATCAATTTAAACATGCACACGCTCTTGACTAAACACAATTACACCGTGACCTCTTTCCAGTGATCTGATTTGCAAAATGGCAAACGGAGCCGGCAATTGAGTTTGATCCAGGTGCAGAGAGCCAGTGAAGGATCTCCTCCGACACATGAGCTTCGGCTGGAGTGTGATCTTACAAGCCCGCGTGAAGCCACTGCGCTCCTTTAAGAGATCTGAGGAAGACAAAAATGGCTTAATGGGTGGTGAAAAAAGTGGTTTGTGTAGGCTTGATGTTTCATGGTTTGAATGTCTAAACTTGCAGCTGTCTTTTGATTGGGGAAAAAATAGTATGGGTGGGACTTAATTTATCCTGAGGTAATTGATTTGAGGTTTGGCTATTGGTCAGTGTCATGTGACTGGCAGGCAGATCCCGCCCTCCTGACATTAAACATGTTATCAGAGAAGAAATGTTGTAGGAAGAGGAAGTTATTTTGATTAAATATAACATGAATTAAAAACTGATACAATATTCATGCCACACCTTAATTTTGGCACAGATTCACACTAACTAACTGTTAACTATTACTTTTGCCTAATTGTTAATTTTTTTTCTTATTAATAGTTAGTAAGATGCTGTTAAAGGGATAGTTCATCAGAGAAGAAATGTTGTGATAAGAGAAAGAAGAGGTTATTTTGATTAATGAATTAAAAACTTATACAATATTCAGGTCACACTTTAGTTGTCACCAATTCACATTATCTATTATCTTTGCCTAAGTGTCCATTTCCTTTGCTTATTAATAAGTTTTGCTACTGGTGGTAAGGTGCTATTAAAGGGATAGTTCACCCAAAAATGAAAATTACCTCATCATTTACTATCACTCATATTGTTTTAAAACTTTAAGAGTTTCTTTTTTTCTGTTAGACACAAAAGAAGATATTTTGAAGAATGCTGGTTGCTTCAAAAATATTCGACTATGGAAGTCAATGGGAGTCAGCAACCAGCATTTTTAAAAAATATCTTATTTTCTATGTCATCGATAGTGAGAACTGGTCCGCAAACATAAGTGTCATCAATATTAATAACAATTTATGCAGATTAAAGAAGCTTACATAGATTTTAAACAAGTTAAGGGTGAGTAAATTTATTTTTGCGTGAACTATCCCTTTAAGTTGAGGTATAGGGTTAGATTAAGGCATCTGAAAACCAATATTCTTGGAATATTCTGCTAATAAGCAAGTCATTGATAATGAGAATTGGTCCCCAAACATAGTGTCATCAATATTAATTATAATTTATGCAGAATAAAGAAACGTACATAGGTTTTGACCAAATGAAGAATGAATATTTTTATTTTTGGGTGAACTATCCCTTTAATTTTAGGTTTGGGGTAGGATTAAGGCATTTGAAAGCCAATATTCTTGTAATATTCTGCTAATAAGAAAGTCACCGATAGTGAGAATTGGTCCTCAAACATAGTGTCATCCATATTAAGTGAAGTTTCATAAACTAATTTTGAGAGGAGCACGTGATATAATTGAGCATGACCGGCTCATCTGTAATCAGTAATAATCCCATTAGAGTTATCCAAGTTTACAATAAATGGATGTTTTTTCTCTACTGCTCTATCTTCGTTTTGGAAGAATCCCCGCTTCCACCCTATTTCCTCTCCTTTCTAAGGGGAGCTCTCAAGATCTACCTGATCTCAGATTCCCTTCTATACTTATTGACTGAGCGGGACCCTTGGGCTCATCTATCTCTGAGCTCAGGGTTCTCTCCGGGGACAGCATGCCAAACTTGCTATTAAAGCCAAGCATAAGTGGGTACTCTTGAATTGAAATTTATGCAGAATAAAGAATCTTACATAGGTTTTGAACAAGTTAAGAGCAAGTTAATTCATTTTTGGGTCAACTATTTTTTAAGGTCATTTATAGGGTCGGATTTAGGCATCTGAAAGCGAATATTCTAGTAATATTCTGCTAATGAGCAAGTGGCCCATAGTGAGAATTGGTCTCCAAACATAAGTGTCATCAATAATTATCACAATTTCTGCAGAATAAAGAAACGTACATAAGTTTTAGACAAATGAAGGGAGCGTATATTCATTTTTGGGTGAACTATCCCTTTAATGGCCCTTCCACTGAGTGGTACGGTACAGTACGGTACAGTTCGGTTTGGTACGCTTTTATGGCCGTTTCCACTGTCAAAAGGCATACCAAACCGTACCGTACTACAAACACGAGAAACGATACCAAAAGGCAGCTGAATCTTACTGATTTACAGAGATACTTAATTCGCTTACGCAACAAGCCAGAATGAAATCAAAAACCCGCCATGTTTGAAATACACAGTGGGGGATTACAGCAGAATTATATATACATATAATAACGAGCCATGGTCGACACTGGCTCAAACAAACTTTGTAGTTGTCTTGATAAACAGCCACAGAGTCAAAAAGAAGAGCAGATTTACCCTGTGCCCCTTAGTTTTTAACGAGCCAGTCTGATGCGCGAGCGGTTTTACTTTCTTGCTTGCGCTCGCCGTGCATCTGTATCTGAAATAACAAACTTCTTGAGCTGATGATAATAACGTGCGCTTGATTATTGACGTACTTTTGAAACCAGATTGTGTCAGAAGCTGACAAACACAGGGAGTGAAGCGCGGAAAAAAAGGAGCACATTATTTTTTCAGCAAACGTGAACAAACTGTCTTTTTTAACTATTATCTTCACCTTTTAGACTATTATGAACTCAGAAAGATGGAATTACTCTCTAACAGAGGCTACATGTGCTGCTGAAGATTACAGACACAGATGAGAGGTCTGCTCTGACTGGGCTATATTGTGGGCTATATTTCTTGTTGTTTTTTAATCTAAATAAGTACTAAATGTCTGCTGTGTGTAGTTCTTCTGTAGTTGGTAACATATTGGAGACTATAAGGGGCTGTACATATATGTTCATATATGTTGCATTTAGTTATTTATTTTATATAATTACAGATGTTACAGTAGGCTATTTTGCACTGTCATTGATCTGCAGTTACAATCAAATCCTGTTCATAGAAAAGTTAGTAATAAACCTTTATAAAGAAGTATTTGTGTATAAAGCATCTGTTTTGTTAGAAGTGCTTCTCATATGATATGTAAGCAACCCGTACAGCTTTACTGTAGACATTTTCTCGAGCAAGAATGATACGACTGAAACTTTTTTTTGTCATACACCCCGCCCACCAAAAGGGTACCCTTGGTAGTGGAAACGCAAGCCTGATAAATGTGACCCGTACCATACCGTACTGTACCAGTCAGGGGAAACGAGGCCATAAGTTGAGGTATGGGGTCGGATTAAGGCATCTGAAAGGCAATATTCTTGTAATATCCTGCTATTAAGCAAGTCGTCGATAGTGAAAATTAGTCCCTGAACATAAATGTCACCAATATTTATTACAATTTCTGCCAAATATCATAAATTAAGAACTTTAAACTTCAGTATTTTTGGGCTGGCGCATAGCAGTGCTTTATGGGCAGGTGCAGATCGCTGAATTGCACAGTAATGAGGCACTTTCTAAACGCATTTACCAGGCTATAATATTTAAATAACTGCAAAACCCAAGGACTTACATATGTGCTTTTCCACTTGAGGACATTCCCGGATTTGACCGCCGGGAGATTTAGTCAGATTTAGCAGATTAATTTAGTCGCCCCCAAAACTAAACCCACAGACACTTATAGACACATAGCCTTTGCTCAGATGTGTTAAGCGTTCGGCTTGCTCCATACCGAGGAGTCCATTAAAGCCTGCCAAGTTAACTCATCGGCACGCTTACTCAAGCGAATGCAAATTGAGAGAAAAAAGAAAGGAAGACAGCCAGGGTTTGTCGAAGAGAGAGAGAGAGAGAGAGAGAGAGAGAGAGAGAGAGAGAGAGAGAGAGAGAGTAAATGAGGGGGTGAGTTGGCTGCTGTACTGGTGCATCTGTTTCTGAATGAGAACGAGAGAGAGGATGCGGTGGAAGAGAAGAGTCTTAAAGGGCAAAGAGAGTGCATGAGAGAGAGAGGTAGACAAGATTAGGAAAGAGAGGTGAAGTTGTCGTGAAGATGTGCTGGAGAGCAGAGCGCTTTTTACTTTTTGCTTTGATTGTAGGGAGTCTATGGTGACAACCTGTCAGGATTGTACATGATGTAATTAATACAGCTTTGTAATGCTCTATGGTTCCTCTATGCTCTATGTGTGTGTGTGTGTGTCTGAGAGAGAGAGTGAGCGAGAGAGAGAATGCTAATTAATTAATGAATGCAAAGAGAAAAATGTGCTATGAGTTAAATTGCCTTGTGTGTGTGTGTGTGTGTGTGTGTGTGTGTGTGTGTGTGTGTGTTTAAAATGCTTTGGAATGCACAGGTTATTGAATGAATCTGTGTTTTTTACACAGCTTTATTAAAGAGAATTGCTTCTACAAGGCCCACTTAATCCTCAATAGAGCATAACAGTAGGGTTTCAGGAGTAAAATGCCATTCATTTACGCCGTAAAGAATTACTTTTGACAAATATTGCATAAATCCTTTCAAAACGAAGCCATCACAAGCACAGAGGCTGTTAAAATATTAACCATTTTGCTACAGCTCAGTGGCAAGTAAGTGTAAATTCAGTTTCAGTTGTTTGATAACTGGATAAGTTCACTGTAACTACTGAGAATAGCAACATAGGCTCATTCTGAAAATGTAGCCATATTTAGTTTCTGGAGATCATGAATGATATAGCCTAAGCTTAACTGGTGCTGTAGGCAAAAAACGGTCGTGCCACCTTTTCGCGGAAGAAACTGAACAACGGGGGATGTTTGGGGTCTCGTGGACCAAAGTAAAGAAGGAAAAGCGAGGGATAGTGTCTCCAAGATATTGCCCACATTGTCCATGCTTGAATCCACCGCTGAGCCAGAAGTGTGTATGGCTGCATTTTGTTTTTAAAACGAACACTACGGGGCTTTATGACGTTGTTCCTTTTTGCTCCACCAGTTAACCGCTTACTTCCGTATGGATGGCTTTCCTGCAGTTATCATACACGTGAGCAACAATCACACACTGTGAACTTTTAAAGATGCGATCTGAGAGAATCACCAACACCCGTGAGATATTTGGCATGCTTAATATCTGGAGCTGTCGGCGATTCAAGTCATGCAGTGTGAAATGAGTTCTGACTGAAAATAACATTGCGATCGCCTACAACCAATGAGAGAGCAGCATCCACTAGTATGGGTCTCTGCAGGCCAGCAGAAGGTTTGGGAAGAAGGTAAAGGAGCTCATTTTCCGTCTATTTGGACCCAAGAAATGGAGCAAAAACTGATGGAAATTCAGCAGGAGCACTTTTGTCCTCCAAACTGTCTGTTTGATGTGTCATCTGAACAATACCACAACCGGGTTGACAAAGAAAAAAGTTGAGGAGATATTGCTAATTCCTATCAAGGGCGAGGTGAGCAAAATAAGTACATTTTCTACCCCACCAAAGGCTTCTTTCTCATGTATTTAATAACAAAAGATATACTACATGTGTCACGGTACGGGATCAAAACAGGAACAAAAACAGGTGTAGAATCCAAGTGCAGATTTTAATGACGATTGTGCAGTGAAAGTGACAAAGAAATACAAAAAAGTATAAAGTACAAAGTAACAAACAAAGCAAACGAGGACTTAAACAGTATAAAACTCAAACTAGACTTTGACAACTAAGACAAGATACAGTGCAAGATCAGGAACACATACCAATAAAGACGACAACGACCAACTGACAAATAGAGGATGAATGACTGAATATATAGTCCAGGTAATCAACGGAGAACAGAGACAGCTCTGGTTGCAAATCAGTGTAGATGACAGACCGGGTGTGTGCGCGAAAGAATGTATGGAAATGTAGTTCTTAAGCCACTGTAGTTCACTGGGAGTAGCAGGCGAACTACAGTGGCATCTTGTGGACAAACACAGTCATGATAACATGATCTTGCGCTGCTTTCATGACACTTCTTGCATGTGTTTGGTTGTGATACGTAGTTTGCGGACCAAGACAAAGTTGTCTGCAATTCTTCCTATAGCAAAGTCATGCAGTGCAATTTTTAAATACACAGACAAGACAATACACCATATTAGATGTACATATAATAATGAGCCATGTTCGACCCGAGTTCAAACAAACCTTGCCATCGTCTTGATAGAAACGGAGCCAAAAGCAGCGAAGAAATGCTACCCCAGATAGGCATGCAGTGTGAAAGCATCTTTGACATGACTACTTTGAAAATTTTACAGTCTGAACTCGGCATTAGTCCCTGTTTGGAGTTGCCACAGGGAAATGAACCACTAACTATTCCAGCATATGTTGACGCCCTTCCAGTCAGATCAAGTTTTTTTTTAAATGACTCTCAGGTTTAATGGTTCATGGCTTACAACACTTTATTAAAGAAATGTAAGAATTCCTATGGAGACAATGAATGAGAAATACCCTTCCACATCCAAAGCCCATGTAGCCAGTCACTATTTCCCTCTTTACACATAAAACACACTACACATCATCTCTGAACACAACACATGATCAAACCGAACCTATAGAGGGAGGCCGAGCGAAGCAGAACAGTAGTAAATGAACTCACTAATGAGCCTCTAAGTCCTCTTTAACACACCACGCACACACACATCTGTCGACTCAGACAGAACGAACCCATAAACACCTCTTACAGTGCCTGTGTGCAGATGTTTATGACCCCTTGGGTTATTGACAATACTCAACAAACAAACCAGAACCCGTGAAAGAGGAAGCGCTTAAGGGAAGGGTAGGGCGAATAAGTGTCTTGGGTAAAAAGAATCTGTAGACTGTGATCTGCAAGACCTCCATGTGTAAAGTTATGTGTAATCGGACCCGTGACAATACGAGAGAAACAGCTGGACATGCAGCAGACATATGTATGGCTCAGAGTTCTCGTCTCATCTTGCTCAACCACACCCCAAGCTTTTGGACACACCAGTGAAATGCAGTCGGCACATTATGCTGTCATGCAGCTGAAGTCCCCATATGAAGAAATTCATAAGTAAAATAAATAAACAATTTAGAGATAAAATCCAAATGGGTGACACAGTGGTTAGCATTGTCATCTCCCGGCTGGGCCAGTTGGCATTTCTGTGTGGAGTGTGCATGTTCTCCCCAGTATGCTCCTTTTGCTCCTGTTTCCCCCACAGTCCAAAGACGAGTGCTATAGGTGAAATAGGTAATCAAAATTGGCCATAGTCTGTGTGAATGAGAGTGTATGGGTATTTCCCAGTACTGGGTTGTGACTGGAAGGGCATCCAATGCGCAAAACATATACCGGAATAGTTGGCGTTTGTGGTGTGGTGACCCCTGATAAATAAGAGACTAACCCAAAGGAAAATGAATGAATGAATGAATAAATAAATAAACCTGTTGTAATGACAAAATGCAGAACGAGGCTGGTGGCGTTACTGCTAACGAATCTCACTTATGTGCGACACCAATCTCGAGTCTCACAAAGGAGCTCTGGAAATGAAAAATGAGGAGAGACAGCATTGGAAAATGAGAGAGGACTAGGCCTGGACACTATGTTTGTTTCGCTTTTAGTTTGGCCGCAGTCGCCTCGAGTCACTGTTGCTGCCTGTTTGTTTTGTTTATTTATTTATTATTTATCTTATTAAAAGACATCTTAATTAGTTATTTTTATTAGTTTGGCAATAAAGGGGCTACATGCACAGTTAATAACGTGTTTTTATTAATTGGCGGCCATTAAGTGAACTGCAGCAAGAAACTTATTGCTCGTCCTCATACTGCCACACACATAATATTTAATGCTGTGTTCACGCCACACAGAGAGCACTGCATCACTCACTGTAGTTTACTCACAAGATGTTTTTTTCTTCGCTTAAATTTTTTGCTTGAGTTCAATCATTTGAACTTGCACTGTATAATTCAGCCAAATTCTGTGTGTTTGTGAAAACCTCTACATGTGCTTTTACTTGTACTTACTATATAAATTACTCACATAAGAGACTGACGATAATAGCATTTCAACTGTCATAGCAATCTGGGCATGTTTGCTCAAGCTCTGATATTCATCAGTATTGACTCAACTGGGAAATGTAACAATTCACAGTGAAACTGCTGAAAACCAATTGAAATATGTGACTTTTCAAATCGGTAGACATGTTAAAAGAATAATGATAGCAGGGACCATTGTGCTTACTGGAAACTCACTTAACATGTACAATAGCGGTGATCCAGTTGTGGAAAAAAGTTTAAACTGAAAGCGAGTGTGCTGATGTTGATGGCGAAATTGTGATCCAAAATCACAAGATGGTCCATGAAAGCCAATGACTTCATGTAGCCTATTTAAGTTTTAAGGTAGGCTACAGCCTATTGTTTTCAGTGCATGGTTGACTGCTCCTTTAAATACACGGAATATACTTATTTGTCTTATTTGTTTAATTCAATGGACAAAACATGGACAAATTTCTGAAAATAGCCTATTTATTTATTTATAAATATGTTATATTTGTTTAGCCTATATAAGCTATTAAATTATATTTTATTTATTTATTGAAATTATATATTAAATTAAATTGCAATCTGTATTTTTCCTTTATTATTGGCTTTAACAGTTTATTGCTAACTATTCAAAGACAATTTAACTGAAATCTGTGAAAAGTTTTGTTGGCCTACAGTCAAAAATGTAATATTAGAGCCATGATTGTGGCGACAATACTGTGTCTAAATTGAAGCTATTTCTCTTATCAGAAAACAATAAACACACTTATCCCAGGTGCAGCATTGTATTAGATTTTAGCAAATATTAACAAAACACTTCCACCTTTCACGGAGAAACAGCCACCTGGGCGTCGAGTCTTCCACCTTCAGAACTGGCCACTATACTGAGAATAAAGCTTGGCTGCCTCCTACTAATAATGTATTTCCTGACTGTAAAAACTGACAGAGTTAATATTGATTATGCAGTGTTAGGCTATGTAGATCTGGCCATATATTTTTCTTACAAGCTGTTCTCACATTGGAAATAAAAAAAGTGATTTATACATGAAAATCGGACACACAGCTCTTTAAATGACAGCAGTTTTCACTGTTACGTGACTTAAAAAAAAAAAAAAAACAGTGACTAATGAAGTGACTAAACTCTTAATTTCATTTTCCTCTCATAAAGTCATAGTTTTGCAGATTGTTTTTTTTTTTCCAATTTCTACAAATGGGACTGCAAGAATAGTACTGGACTCTAAATATTATAAGCAAATCATTTAAAAATTGTCAAAAACAAAGTGAAAATCACAGAGGCAGTCTTGTTTCAAAAAAATTCAAAGTCTCCTTCAAATGCAGCCTCAAAATGCATCCTTCATTTGCCAAGTTGAACATCCAAAGATTCATTGTACGCTTATGACGGTAGGATGTTTTTTTTTTTTTAAAACTCAGAATTAAATGTATGAATTAGGTTTTATTTTACTTGGATATCTAAACAAATGCTAAAAAAACTAAAAGTATGACATGTCTTTTTAAATAGTGATTTTATAGTTTACATTTTTGTGTACATGTTTGGATCAAAGAAAATATATTTCCAGCTTCTGTAAACCTTGCTTTGCCTTCAGCGGATGCAGCCTCTGAAATGAGACACAACTGAAGTCATTGCATTTGGGAACAGAGATGAAGTTCTCAAGGTGAATGTGTACCTTGGCTCTAAGGGTCAAACAACAACAACAACAACAACAACAAAAAAGTCAAGAATCTTGGTGTGACTCTGGAGTCAGATCTGAGTTTCAATAGTCTTGACAAAGCAGTAAGTAAATCAGCATACTATCATCTCAAAAACATTGCAAGAATTAGATGCTTTGTTTCCAGTGAGGACTTAAAGCAGTGGTCACCAAACTTGTTCCTAGAAGGCCGGTGTCCTGCAGATTTTAGCTCCAACCCTAATCAAACACACCTGAACAAGCTAATCGAGGTCTTACTAGGTATACTTGAAACACCCAGGCAGGTGTGTTGAGACAAGCTGGAGCTAAACCCTGCAGGGACACCGACCCTCCAGGACCAAGATTGGTGACCCCTGACTTAGAGAAACTTGTTCATGCTTTTATGAGCAGCATGGTGGATTACTGTAACAGCCTCCTCACGGGCCTTCCCAAAAAGACAGTCAGACAGCTGCAGCGCATCCAGAACGCCAGGATTCTGACCAGAACCAGAAAATCAGAGCACATCACACCTGTCCTCAGGTCTTTACACTGGCTCCCAGTTACATAATAGGGTCACACTTTACAATAAGGTTCATTAGTTAATGTTAATTAATGCATTTACTAAGATGAACAAACAATGAACAATACATTTACTACTGTATTTGTTCATGTTAGTTAACGTTAGTTAATGAAAATGCAGTAGTTCATTGTTAGTTCATGTTAACTCATGGTGCATTAACTGATGTTAACAAGAATGGACTTGAATGTTTAAAATCTATTATGAGTAACACTTTACAATAAGGTTCATTAGTTAATGCATTTACTAACATGAACTAATCATGAACAACACAAGTACAGCATTTATTAATCATAATTGAACATTTACTAATTCATTATTAAGTATTATCACTTGTCTATAAATCACCAAATGGCCTGGGACCTCAATATATAACAGATATGCTCACTGAATACAAACCAAACAGATCACTCAGATCTTTAGGATCAAGTAAACTAGAAATTCCAAGAGTTCAGCCAAAGCAGGGTTAATCGGCTTTCAGCTACTACAATCAGCTTCCAGAAATGATCAGATGTGCTCCAACATTAGGCACTTTCAAATCAAGACTGAAACACTTCTGTTTAGCTATGCCTTTACTGAATGAGCACTGTGCTACATCTGACAGATCACACTATTATGTCTTTCTTTTCTTTTTCTTTCTTTTATAACCTGTTTTAACACATTTTAATCTTAATTATTTTTATTATTTTGTTTTTATTTTCTATTACCTGTCTCTTTTATTCCTGTTTATGTTAAGCTTTTTGAATTTTACACATTTTTTTATTGAAAATTTAAGTGTAAAATACAGAATTTTACACAATTTTACACATTTTAATCTTAATTATTTTTATTATTTTGTTTTTATTTTCTATTACCTGTCTCTTTTGTTCCTGTTTATGTAAAGCATTTTGAATTGCCAATGTGTATGAAATGTGCTGTATAAATAAACTTCCCTTGCCTTGACAACTGTTGTTATTGCGGCTAATTGTAGTATTGGTAACCTATAGAAACCAACAGCAACAAGGCAAACAAAATGGAGATAGTTGATTGGTTACGTGGGTGTATATTCGCTACGTCAAAGTTTTTTCAGCAAATGTGTTTCAATCTCCAGTAATAAACCATTTTCCGCACATAAACCTCCTAAACCACCTCAAGCAAGCATAAATATATTATTATTCTTATTCTAAATTTTGATCACTCATTTTCTCATATAATACTTCAAACAGGCCATTAACACTGTGATGGAAACCCAGATAGCATTTTCAGTTAGCTAAAACAGATAGCATTTTCAGGCTAAATGAATAAAACGTTTATCATCTTTACTGGTAAAAGTTCACAATAGCAACAAATGTATAAATGAAACAATTGAGTGCACAATGATCCACAAAATCTTTGAACGGACATACTTGAGGTGCTCTGGGCAGAATTAATTGCAGCAATTAATGGAGGATGCAGCAGCATTTGAAGAATATCAATACGAATATAGAGCCTCACAAACACTTTAAAGCGTTACCATCTGAATATCTGGGGGGGTTATAGGTAATTGGACGCGAGGCATGTGCGGACCTCTAGAGAGAGATAGAAGAGTAATGTTATTTGTTTCTGTGTGCAGCTGGGGCTGGTGTCAAGCTCGAAGCTGGAGCTGGCGGTGGAAGAGGAGTGTGAGTCGGGCAGCTTCACCCACAGCGGCGAGTGCTGTGTGCAGTGTCCTCCAGGAGAGGGAGTGATCAAGGAGTGTGGAGCCACCCAGACTGAGTGCACTCAGTGCCTTGATAGTGAGTACCACTTCTCACATTTACGCAATTATTAGACTCTTGTGAAATTTGAATTCTTTTTCAAATATATATATTTAAAACATAACAGTTTTAATAACTAGTTACTAATAACTCATTTATTTCACTTCGCTGAGATGGCAGTGCATAACATTCTACTAATTATTTTACAACTACAGTGTAAAAAAAAAAAGTCAATTAACAGTTTTTTTTTATTTTGTGTTTTCCGATTATTTAAGGTTGTGAATTGCATTATGGGATGTTGATTTCTGCCCTGTCGACTTTTGATGTTGAAAATTCAACAGTTTAACAAAGTGACTTTTATTGACATTTTAGTAGTTTAAAATAATCAAATGTATTGGAAATTCATAAATTTTCTTTTTGGCTTAGTCCCTTAGTCCCTTTATTAATCTGGGGTCGCCGCAGCAGAATGAACCGCCAACTTATCCAGCATATGTTTTACACAGCGGATGCCCTTCCAGCTGCAACCCAATCACTGGGAAACATCCATACACACTAATTAACACACATACACTACAGACAATTTAGCTTACCCAATTCACCTGTACCACATGTCTTTGGACTGTTGGGGAAACCGGAGCACCCGGAGGAAACCCACGCCAACAAGGGAACTCTACACAGAAATGCCAACTGTCCCAGTCGGGGCTTGAACCACCGGCCTTCTTTGTATTAAAATAATATATGTAAAGAAATAAGTCTGTAAAGTAACAGAAAATGTACTGGCAGTCTACTGTAACAACACCAGCCCAGATGATATATCACTTTAAACTACACTGTAAAAAAACAATATTAAAACTGAATTAAATTAGCCACAGCAAATTAGTCAATTGAACTTTTAATTCACTGACTCAAAACAGCTCGTGTAACTTTTAAAATTAAGTTTCAAAATTGAGTATATGATAAACTTAAGTAAGTTACAATTAACTAAAATATATATTGTCATGACTATTGCATGACATTGATCATATATATTTTACAGGGTATTAAAAAATCTTAAACTTCAAACCTTTCAAACTAAGTCAAACTTTTTGAGTTTAAAAGTTGCTGGAAGATAGATCAATGTCCCACAAAGCAATTCAAAGGCATAAATAAATAAGGACAAATTAAAAATAAAAACATGAATCACAATTTATGTAAAACTGCTTATTACCTGACGTGTTTTACAGTGTAGGTTAAATAGGTTAACTACAGTAGACAAATTATGATAATTTGGCAAGTTATTGATAACAGTGGTTTGTTGTGTTGCCAATCAAAAAATAATAATTCTAAAGGGGGCTAATAATAATAATAATAATAATGAGCTCAATAAGTAGTTTTTTTTGCTCTCATAAAAAATTATATATATATATATATATATATATATACATACATACATACATACATATATATATATATATATATATATATATATATATATATATATATATATATATATATATATATATATATATATATATATATATAAAGATAAAACTGAAAATTCCCTTGTTCTGTTGATTTAATGTTTGAAAAAGAATACATATTTCACATGGAGGGCTAATAATAAATGTATATTCATGTGTATGATTATATATATATGATATATTTCATGTATTATTAAACACCTGTACACATGCATGGACGAACATCCACAATTCTTCCTTTTACCCACATAAATTTATTAAGGTAATTAGTCTCTCTCAGACGTACACACGTATGCTTATTAACACATAATCATGTTCTCTCTGACACACAAACACATGCACATACACTCAAAGAACAGACAGAAAGCTGAAAGTAATTATGCAATTAGCTGGATATGCTATATGAGCTGCTGCTGTGTGTGTGTGTGCTTAATGCTTTAATTTAGGCCAAATGTTCAGCTTCGTAGTCTTTGAGGAAAACCAGACTGAGTGTTACTGAGAAAAACAAGACGTGAGAGATGAACACACATTTAAAAAGACACATAATATGTTGGAGTCTTTGTAATCCTTAGGAAATCTTGGCGGTCGGTTGACTCAATATTTTCAGGATGAAGGTTACGTTTGTATCACAGAATATATGGGTTATACAGTTCAAAGCAACATTTATTTCACAGTATGCCCTATTTTATTTTTTCTTATTATTTCTTTTATTAAAAGCAGTTTACACAAAATTTTTAAGGTCAATATTATTAGGAATATAGGAAATGATTATTTTTTGGCTAAATAACAAACAGCTGTTTTCCAATGACTTGCCTAATTAACCTATTGAAGGCATTTAACTGCAGTTTATGCTGAATACTAGCATCTTGAAAAATAATTAATAAAATAATATGTTCTGTTTTCATGGCAAAGACAAAGAAATATTTATTTTTAAACTATTACATTTTAAACAGTGTTGGGCAAGCTACTTGAAAAATGTAGTGAGCTAAGCTATTAGCTACTCAAAACGTAGTTTAACTACTCTAAAAGCGATCTCCTGGGAAATGTAGCAAGCCAAGCTAAAAGCTGCAAGGCAAAAGTCGCTTAGCTACATCCAAGCTATTTCTGCAATTTTCATTTTTAAATTGAAGCAACTTAAATCCAAGTCAATCATATCTTTGTGATCAATAAAACTGTTAATAAAACATGTGAGGCGTAATTGTTCAGTTTAATTATTTACTGCAAATGTTATACTGTACTAAACAGAAACAAATTATACTATTTTACAGCACAAACAAAAAATCCAATAAAACCTTTAAACATTTAAAATACTAGTAATTTATAGTAAAGGGAAATATGTAAAACAGGTAGAAAGAAGAAAATCGTCATTCTCGCCGTCAAATGGATTTACTTTCATCAGCTAAACACCGGCCTCACAGCTCTTTGAATGTCAGTGCAGTCACTTTCTTCAGAAGAAAACAGTTGAAGTCAGATTTATTAGCCCCCCTTTGAATTGTTTTTTTCTTTTTCTTCTTGAGAAAGTCTTATTCGTTTTATTTTGGCTAGAGTAAAAGCCGTTTTTAATTTTTAAAAGACATTTTGGGGTCAACATTATGGGGGGGGGCTAATAATTTTGACTTCAACTCTATATCTATTTATAAATATATACATACATAGAGTTGAAGCCAGAATGATTAGCCCCCCTTAGATTTTTTTCTTTCTTTTTTTTTATATTTCCCAAATGATGTTTAACAGAGCAAGGAAATTTTCACAGTATGTCTGATAATATTTTTTCTTCTGGAAAAAAAGTCTTATTTCATTTTTTAAACACCATTTTAAGGACAAAATTATTAGCCCCTTTAAGCTATTTTTTTAGTAGTCTACAGAACACACCATCATTATACAATAACTTGCCTAATTACCATAACCTGCCTAGTTATCCTAATTAACCTAGTTAAGCCTTTAAATGTCACTTTAAGCTGTATAGAAGTGTCTTGAAAAACATCTAGTCAAATATTATGTACTGTCATCATGTCAAAGATAAAATAAATCAGTTATTAGAAATTAGTTATTAAAACTATTATGTTTAGAAACGTGTTGAGAAAATCTTCTCCCCGTTAAACAGAAATTGGGGAAAAAATACATAGGGGAGCTCATATTTCAGGGGGGCTAATAATTCTGACTTCAACCAAATTCCGCATCCCCCTTCCCCATTATATGCACATCAGGAAACACAGGATAACTGAGGAAGTAAATTAATTACACCAGATATGACTTTATGAGTACATCATATGAGTGTTAAGTGTCTGGCGGTTGATTCCGCTGTGGCGACCCCAGATTAATAAAGGGACTAAGCAGTAAAGAAAATGAATGAATGAATGAATGTTAAATGTCTTTTATTTCACATACAGGTATATGGATTTTCCACAGTCAAAATGTCCAGTTTAGCATGGTTGATTCATGCTGATGACAGTTCTAGGTACAGTATTACCAACAGTGAATGCAACTAGTGCTTAACAGAAAGATCATGAGGCGGTTTCCAACATGTTCCAAATAGCACTTAAAGCACAATACTAGTAGCATGAAAAACATCTAGTCAAATATTATGTACTGTCATCATGGCAAAGATAAAAGAAATAAGTTATTAGAAGTTAGTTAATAAAACTATTATGTTTAGCAATGTGTTTCATTTTATATAATTTCGTGGTAAAAAAATATGTAGGGGGCTAATACTTCAGGAGGGGTAATAATTCTGTCTTCAACTGTACATATGTCCACTGACATTTAGAAACTGCATTGGCACATTTGGAAATGACAAAACACTTTTTACCTCTTTCTGTTGTGTTTTTCCTAAAGTGTCTCTATTCTACTTTTCGCTCTCAGTCAGAGAAACGAGCGGCTCACGGCGAGCGCAGAGAAGCACTTAGAGGACGACAGGCCTGAAATAGAGGAGGGCTTATGTTTCAGGATAGGACACTTTACATCAATAACCCAACTGGCTGCTTTTTTTTTCTTCTTTGTGCGTGGGATATAAATAAAGACGGTGAATGTTATATTAGAAAAGCACCTGCATGCATTTTTAGTGCAAGAAAACAAGCTTCCTGTTTACTGATATTTTGTGTTCTTTGCGCTTGTCTCCTGTCCTCTGTTTGGTCAACGCTGACAAAGACACACACACACAAGCACACCTACACACACAATTGCAGGTTTTGGTGGTTTATGAGGAAATATCTGTAGGTGTAATGTATTTTATACAGTAAAAACTGCTTTTAATAATCACAATAGGGCGGCAAGTGGGTAGCAATGTCGCCTCACAGCAAGAATGTTGCTAGTTCGAGCCTCGGCTAGGTCAGTTGGTATTTCTAAATGGAGTTTGCATGTTCTTTCCGTGCTCGTGTGGGTTTCCTCCAGGTGCTCCGGTTTCCCCCACAAGTCCAAAGAGAGGTGAATGTGTGTGAATGATAGTGTATGGGTGTTTCCCAGTGATGGGTTGCAGCTGGAAGGGCATCTGCTGCGTAAAACATATGCTGAATAAGTTGGTGGTTCATTCCGCTGTGGCGACCCCTGATTAATTAAGGGACTAAGCCAAAAAGAAAATAAATGAATTTCCGATAGTCTCGTCAGGTTTTAGTTGACTAAAAGTTTGAGCATTATAGCCTTGTTTTAGTCGGAATAATCCACGAATATGCTCGTGTAGTTTTATTTGACAAAAACTGATGACATTTAGTCCACATTTGGTCAAAGAATTTTGTATTTTTGTCTCCTTTTAGTAATGCAGAGTCAAAACAAAGTGGTATTGCTATACATTTGGTCCACACACACATACCTCTTTCATGCATCTTCGCTCCCTCAACCCTGCCCAGTCTAGACACAAGCATACATCAGCAACTACTGAAATATTTAGCTGGCCATTTTTCTGTCTTCCTCTTTCACACATGCACGCACACACTCATGACAGTGTGTGTGTGTGTGACCAAAAACTGATAGATACAAAGCACTCCACATCACAGTTACTGTATCAGCTGCCATTTCATCATTCTTCTGGTCAATTTCTTTCATTCCTTTACTCATATTGACTGATTTTACTTTCGTTTTTTTGCATTGATTATTATAGACAGGAAGTTTAAAACCTTACGAGTTGTGTTCACACTGACAAGGTCATTGGTTTGATTTATTTATGTGAGTCTCAAAACTGCTGTCTGTGCCATATTTGATCACAATCTAAACTAATAAATAAATGATAAACTAATAAAAGTCTTAATTCGCCCAAAAATGTACATTTACTCACCAATTACTCTCCCTCAATTCACTGTAAAAATACTCGGTTCCACAAAATTCCTTCATGTTCTCCCAACACAAATCGATAAAGTTAACAAAATCATTTTTTAACAAATTTAAGTTGATTGAACATAAAACATTTAAGTTGTCCCACCCAGAAAACCTCAGGATATGTGTTGTTTCAACTAATTTTAAATACATAGTTTGAACATGCAGCAAAAGTCATTTTCTGAGAGTTGGTTCCAAACCTTTACGAGTTTTCTTTCTTCCTTCGAGCACAAAACTAAATGTTTTGAAGAATGTTGGAAATTGGCATCCAAAAAAAGGAAAAGCAGTTGGCATCCTTAAAAAATATGATGAAAGTCAAAGGTTACTGGTTTCCAACATTCTTCAAAACAACAGTACAACAATGTTATATGATTACTTATAAATATTTCTGTGACATGTTAATTTAAGTAGCAATTCTCACTATTAAGTTTCTTATTACTAGCCTATTTTTAAGATATTAGCTGTTTATTAATACTTATAAAGTATATACATACATTGTAAAACCCAAAAAGGTAGGGTAACTCAAACCATTTGAGGAAAACAATTGCAACAAATCATTTAAGTTCAAAAGCTAATCCTAATGAGTACTGTGAACTTAATCTATTTGATTGAACAAAGCCATTTGAGCACAGTAAAACCTGATGAATGAAGATAACTCAATCTAACTGAGTACTGTAAAACCTAGTGAGTTAAGGTAACTCAAACCGTTTGAGAATACTGATTGCTACAAACCATTTGAGTTAAAAATCTAATCTATATGAGTACTGTGAACTCACTCCATTTAAGTTGAAATAATGAGGGATTTTATTAACGTCAACACTGAGTTTAAAACTCTTTTCAAATAATTACAATTAACTTTCAGTCAATTTTAAGTCAACTACACTCATTTATTTTGATAAAGTTGACTGTTGGGTGTTGAGTGTACTCCGAATGATCTTTTTCTATATTCCTAATCAATACCTAAACCCAATTGTTACCTTAATAACTGCACTGTAAGTTAACTGAACTTCATCAATTGAAACAATTTACTTAAAATATGAAGGTAAAATAGTTTTAAGCTAAAAAATAAGTTGACACCTGATTAACTTTTGAAATTAAGTAAAAGTACCGTAAAACATGCGTTGTCATTATTTTTTTATTATGTAATTTTTCACATAATCCAGCGAAAAATAGTTCCAGGAAGCAGGTAAGACAAAAACAGAAGGCAAAAAATAAAATTAACAAGTACATAACAGGTGAGAATGTGGGAAAATCTGAAAATGTGGTAAATATCAGGACATTTCAAGACAGCATTTCTTTTTCTGGATTGCTTTTGCAAACTCTGTCGGTTGGGTTTAGGGAAGGAAGAGGGTGGGTCAGTCGATCGGTCGGTCAGTCAGCCGACAGTGGCCACTTCTTGCGCAAGAAAAGCAGTGTGAATGGGACGCGTAAGATAAATTTGAGAAAGTGTACACAGCAGCCTCTGGTGGATTCGCAAAAACAAAAACTTTAAAAAAAGCATAGCTCCTGCCACGTATTTGGTGCTCTCCAGAAATGTCTACAGGGGTACGTAATCACAATGAGCCTGATAAGCCTAAAAGTAAAAGTAAATAGTCTGTTTAGTGTGTTATGTACATTAAAAAAAAGTTTTTTTTGCTGTTTGTTCAAGCTACTTATTTAAAATGAGTTCAATTAACACAACTTAACTTTCTTACAACTTAACTGTGTTATGTTCAATCCACTTACTTTTGTTAAAACAGTTAAAATAACTTAATCGATTTATATGACAACATGAAGATATTGTGTGGAATCCAGCATTTTTACAGTGCATCTTCAAATAAAGTGACCACTGTATTGGTTATACATGTTTGTGCTATAATTTAATTTAACAAGTGCATGCTTATTTAAAAAAAAAAATACTTAAAATTTTTTTAAAATAAACTTAAAATGAATGAATACTGTAATGCTTAAAAATGTCTAATTTAATAATAACAATCAAAATCATGAACAATAATGTCACATTGCAAATAACACTTTGAAGTAAAACATGAATTATAAGTCAGTAAAATACAAAAGCAATGTGTTATTTAAACTGTTTGTAAAAGGCCCATAGGATCAGTGCTTAACTGGAATCAGTCAGCGTGTCAGTTTTAAACAGAGCTGACTAATGACTGATGGGGATTTGGGGAATAACAGCATTAGATAATGATGCATTTAAGCACAGGCTACATCAGATGAGACTAAAACAGCTCTTATTCATCGGAGGGAGAGGGAGAGAGAGAGAGAGAGAGAGAGAGAGAGAGGTTAATGCTACTGAACATTCATGCAGAATGACTGGAGCCATCACTGCTTTTATTGGCCTGTGCATTCGCTCTACTGTTCCACACAGCTTTGAATTATTACTTTAACTGTATTATAAAAGAAACAGTCATGCTAATAAAGAACAACTGAATTTTCAAAACAGAGCAGAAATGCATTCAAGTGTGTTCCGATAAACCAATATGGTTGTGGTTATGGATCAGAATACAGTGCATTACGCAATGGCCGTTCTTTTGCTCGTTCGGTATTATGTTACTTACAAAATCTTTTAAAACGTGCCAGCGAAAGTATTGGCAAACATCCACAATAGTTACAGTACAGTTCTCCTCCTGCTAAATGACAGGCGAGCAGAAAAGCAGGTTCTTCTGAGAGAGAGAAAGAAGTGTAAAAAAACTGCATGCACCTGGCTGATTTAACTGTAAGTGTCTGTTTGTTTTAAGAGAAAAGGAAGACATGAGATGTGAACTAACATACAGCTGAAGTCAAAATTATTAGCCCACCTAAAATATTAGCCGCCCCGTATATTTTGCTCACAATTTCTGTTTAACGAAAATAAGATTTTTTTCAACACATTTCTAAACATAAGTTTTAATAATTCATTTCTAATAACTGATTTATTTTATCTTTGCCATGATAACAGTGGATAATATTTGACTAGATATTTTAGGACACTTCTATACAGCTTAAAGTGACATTTAAAGGCTTAAATACAGTAGGTTAACTAGGCAAGATAGAATAATTTTGTAAGTCATTGTATAACGATGGTTTGTCCTGTAGTTATAATCAAAATCAAAAATATATATTGGTTAAAGGGGGCTAATAATATTGACCTTAAAATAGTTAAAAAATAAATAAAATAAAAGGCTTTTATTTTAGCCAAAAAAATAAAAAAGTTTCTCCAGATGAATATTATAGGAAAAACTGTGACAAATTCCTTGCTCTATTAAACATCATGTGGGAACAGTAAGCTTCTTTATTGCTATAAAAGAAGCTCACCAAGGCTACATTTATTTGATTAAAAACTATGATAACTGGAAAATATTATTACACAATAATTTAAAATTTAATATTAAATTTAATTTAATAATAAAAAAAACATTGTTTTATTAAATCTTGTTTAAAATAAAATTAATTTCTGTGATTCAAAGCAGAATTTTTGGCCCCATTAATAATTTCAAAATCATTGTAATATAATGAGCTGCAACTCAAAAACACTGTACAATTCAGAAGTAACATTAAAAGTTCTACGGCTGCCAAACAAATTACATAACATTACAGTAAAATGTCTTTGTTGAAATAAAGTGCAAAAATAATAAATCTACAAATATTTCTAATATTTCCCAGAGATGGGTTGCGGCTGGAAGGGCATCCGCTGTGTAAAAACGTGCTGGATAAGTTGGCAGTTCATATCGCTGTGGCGACCACGGATTGATACAGGGCCTATCTGAAATGAAAACGAATGAATGAATGAATGAATGAATGAATGAATGAATATTTCCAATAAAATGTTTACAGAAATACACTGTTATTTTACAGAATTTTCCTATATTATTACGGGCAAATACATTCAATATTCAATATAAGTTTTACAAAGCATAAAAAATACATAAAAATACATTTAAAAGTAAAACTAATAAGAGTTTACTTTAAAATGACAAAAATTAAGAAAAATGTTAGCATTGTCATGAACCTTAATTTTGTGAGGTGCACAAGTAATTACAATTTATTACTTTAATTTTCTTAATTTTAAATGTTTTTCAAAAAAAAAAAAAAAAACAGGAAAAACACTAAACTAAAAGCTGGTCTAAAGTTCAGCAAAGAGCACGTTAGTTATGTGCCTATGCAGAAAAAGCCAATACATTGCTTAATACACAAAGGATATACAGCAATACACAAATATCTTTATATATGAAAAAAAAGGATATGTTAGAAAAAATAATAATAAATAATAATTACTACATAAATATAAAAAACCCTACCTCCATTCCTTTTGTTCCAGCTCATTTAAGACAATTTGCATTTGTGTAATGTTATTATTGTCATTAGTATTATTTATTATATGCATATTTATATTTGGTTAAATTAATACAAGTTTACATTTGTCCACCTGTTGGGTTTTGGAGATATATGCATCATTATATGGGGCAAAAGAATAGGATGTGCGTTTGGATATAGTTTTTTGACCACACTTCATTATTATAGTTCATTTATTTGTTTGCCGGAAATTAGAACTGAATTTAAAAGTAGTTTTGAAACAAATCTTTGCACTTAACAAACATAATTAAATATGTAGGCTAATGATGTCTTCAGTGGAGTGCGTACAGCACCGTGTCCTTATCCACAGAAGTAAAGAATAAAAATAAAGAGAAAGAGAAAGTAAAGAGGCCAAATGGAGGAGGATTGTTCTTTATTCCAGTGCTGCAGATGGTTTGTTTAACAGTTTTATCGCTAGTGAAGCATTCAGTTTTTCCTCTTACAAAGTCGCCATAAAAATAGCAAATGCGCCTTGGCATGATGCAACTGACTCTTAAAGGCTATGGGAGATGAGACTCTGATTAGTTTAATGCACGTTTTGCTCAAAACACACAAATAACTCATCAAGAGAATACACACATCCGTGCTAGACCATGCGCTGTGGGTGCAGCGCAAATTTTTCCATCCTTAAAATAGCAATAGTGGATTTGGACATGCCTTTAATGCTTTTGCGCCATGAGCTTTAGACTTTGCGCTTATATCTTTGAAATAGAGCCCATGAGCTAACTTATTTCTTTCATGTTGTCTCAACAAATCAATTGCCTAAAACTCAACATTTTTACAGTGTATAATAATATTAAATTAAATGAATCTTGAGAATACTGAAAACAAACAAACAAACGAGGAACATTCACAAGAAATTTCAATATTCAAATTAAAATGTTCATCTAATTCCTTTACTTGGCAAATCCTATATTATTTAGTGACATGTTTGAAGGATACCTAATTTGATTGATTATTTAAAAAGAACTTATATATGTTAATAACCAAACAAACTGTTCCATTTAATAATTGTCCGTTACTCTAAGAGGGTAAAAGTGCACAAAGACAGCTTGAGTCTTTCCTGTTTGCACTCTTGTCAGAAAGGCATGTATTTATTATGCGTGTAAACAGCCATTGTTTGTGTTTGTGAGTTGTTTATGTCAGTGTTTGCGATAGATGTTTGTGTTTGTAAATCGTGCAAAATGGCTAGTTCAGGTGTATCCCAGCTAAGTTTACTGCACACGCTTCATATGAAAGTCACAATAGTCTTAACTCACTATAAAGATGAAGTGTTTAAAGACAGTGTAAACAACGTGGAGAAAGTAAACACTGCAAGTCAAGTTATAGAAGTAATGAAAGGAAGATGGAGATCAGACAGTGCGTGTTCCTCTCTCACGGTCAGGGAAATTACAGTAAACAAAGACTAAAAGACTAGTCAAGACCAAAATACTGGATGGATGGATGGATGGATGGATGGATGGATGGATAGATAGATAGATAGATAGATAGATAGATAGATAGATAGATAGATAGATAGATAGATAGATAGATAGATGGATAGATGGATAGATGGATAGATGGATGGATGGATGGATGAATGGATGGATGGATGGATGGATGGATGGATGGATGGATGGATGGATGGACGGACAGACAGACAGACAGATAGATAGATAGATAGATAGATGGATGGACCAGCTTATATACAGTTGGGCGACAAATGGACTGATCTTTAAATTCTCCGCTGCAGATCGAGGTCAAATCCATCCATCAATAATTAATGAAGGAGAAAGGAAAGAGCGAGCGAGAGAACCAACAGATGGGCTGAAAGGGTTGTTCAGCTGAATTGACACTTTCGCAGCTCATCGTTGTCCACGTCACATGACCCACATGTTTACCAATCATCCCGGTCCTTCCATAGAGCACTGGAGACCAGTCTGCTCTTAGAAAGAATATAATTTATTGAGTGAGTGAGAGTGTGTTTGTGTATGTGTGCGAGTGTGTGTTATACTCAGTGAAATGGAGCAATCAGAAGTGGCACATTTAGTGTTACACATTTAAGAGCATTTTGTACCCACAGCATCACAGCTCTATCAACGAGGATGAATTTATTTCTCATGTTTGAACGGGGTATAATGAAAAGTGCTTTGTCTGCATCAGCAGTCTCATGTTTGTCAGCACAACATGTTCAAGCAGTTGTTTTCGCGTGTCTCAGAAGACTTGATTAGGGGCAACCGAGTCATTAGCCTGAACATCGCCTGCACAACAAGAGCAAACATGACAAGAACAGCACGCTAAGTGTTTCGCTTCCGTCCCAAATATGGAGAGGTGAACACCTCACCCTCAGGCCAACCTCAGGCGTGAACACATCAAACAGCGTCAAACCCCCAAAAAACACACTGAATCTCACGGTGACACAAACATCAACAGTGATGGAGATGATTGATTATTTTCCCCTCACTGGAAAGAAAATCACAGTTTCTCAATGTTTCTTCACGGACAGCAAGGAGATTAAATGAAGACCTGCTCTTCTGAAAGAAAGATCTTCATAATCTCACATACTTCAAGAGATTCAATGCTGCCCTCATAAATCGACAGAAATGTCAATATGAACAAAGCATCACTGATTTTTCAATATTCAGTATTTAAATGTAATATACACAGACCCTCTAGTTTTTCTTTTTTTGTGATTTTTTTGCGATAAAATGAAAATTTGCAGACAATTTTGCAATAAAAAAATATATGTATAAATGTAAAAATGTACATATATATCTTATTTACTATATTAGGTAGTCCACTATGTTATGCTTGCAATCTGAAACAATGACAAGGACACAAGCTATAAAACTAAATCTTTATTTTGGTCTCTGGTATCTGAAACAGTAGGTATTAAGTCAAAGTAAGTTAGTATAACTCTTATTTTATCCAGGATTTTACTTTCATATTTCACTCCCCAGAGCTTCTGACATCATGTACTTCTGAGTTAAACGAAATAATTTATCCATTTGACTCACATCGTAATACCAGTCAGACAAAAAAAAAGACAAAAACCTCATTTTAATGTGAAAATATTCCTTATATCGGGTGCTGTTGCTTTTATTTAGAACACACTTTGAATCAGCCTTTGTTGGTGTCGTCAATCTAGCAACCTGCACTTGCATTTTGAACCAGCGGTGCAATACATAGTTCAAACACTGGGTGTCAAACTTGCATACTGCTACTTTAAAATAAAGTGTGCCCACAAATCTCACACCTATACCCAACCATCATTGAAGGATGATCAAAATTGTAAAATTAGCCACAAAATGCAACTAATTGCTTTAAGAGTGCATTGAAAATGTAGCTGTTTTTCACTTGTTTAAATATTTTATAAGCTCTCCCAGATTCAGAGTGTTTATGTATGCATGTAATATGAGTGGCCAAATACATTTGCATTGCTTTTGCACAACTTACATTAGTAATGTATTTATCCCCCTGCATTTCTGGTCTTAAAAATGAAATTGTGAATGATAAATAAACCGTGAGTAAAAGTATCATGCTACAAACCAAGAGAATCAAACTACAGGTGTAAACACACTTAATAATGGTTAATTCACCCAGGAATGAAAATTAATTTAACCATTAAAAGCTAAAATGAACCATTTAAAGCAAAGCATGGTATCAGTCTGATTTCACGTAAAAGTTAAGTAAGATAGCCCACTATTGGGGGCGATTATGAACAAATAACTAGTTAATAGGAAAAAGCATCCTCTGAGCATATCCCTTTGAATCAGTGTGCAAAACAGCTGTGGGACTGCTTTTGTTTCATGTTTGTGGTGTTTGATGAAAAGCAGTCCTGCATTCCAGGAATACAATCACATTTCCAGCAGAGATCTATCTGTATGTTGTTGTTTTTCTGCACATTTTGTTTGTTTTTGTTCTTTAGCATCATGAGAGTAAAAGAACAGAGACACATGCATGAGAGAGATTATAACCAACTCACCTTGATAACATCTTAGGCTCACCGCATGCTTGTCTAAAAAGGAAGAAAAAAAGCCATTTTTAGATGGTATGTGGAGAAGCGTCAGATTAATGTGGTGTTGGTGGCCACATTTCTCAAGGCTGTGCGGATGTGCTTCTGCTGCTCGCCATTTTATACACGTTTATTGTCTGAAATATGATCTTCATCCTACAAATGTGGCAGGTTTATTTGGTGTTAATAGTTTTAACTTTTAAAATCCAACTCTATGTGGTCACGTAGAAATAAAAAAGGTTTTTGCCAAAACAAAAGTTATGCAATCGGCACACATTCCAATGCTTTCTGTTGTAAGGTCTTGTCTGTAATATAAAAGAGGAGCTGATAATCCAGTATAATGCTTCAGATATATCTGACAGATCATTTCATGGTAATGATATATTATTTGCAGGACATAAATTGGTCTGAACAGGTTTCAAATGTTATTGCAACACGGGGAGTGAACACTTGACCTTCTGTTTCCACATGACAGCCCGCAGGAAATTATTATTATTTTTTTTGTCAGAGAAGATTCTCAGTTACGTTTCGTTTAATTATCAACCTTCCTTCAAATGTTTCCATAAAAACTCCAGATGGGATATTTTTGTCTTTGAAAAAAAATTTATGAGAAATTTTAATGATAAAAGATCAGACAGATCAGATACAAATGTATCGGTTTTTATCATGACCTTTTAAAGTTGTGAATCTCTTTTCTGATTATGTACAGTGTTAAAGGTGCCATATACTGCAGTGATTTAATAAGTGAAATAGTTCTGTAATTTCCACGTAGTTTGTTTATGGCTTCGGTAACGGTTTTATAAGCTAATTTATTATTCCATAAAATACCTCTAGAATCAGAAGGTCCATGATTGACCATATGTAGTTTGTGTAAACAATTTGGGGCTTAAGTTTTCAAAATAAACATCCCACTTACAGTAAGTGAGATCTACGCTTAAAATAACTAAGGGAGGAAAATTCTC
This sequence comes from Danio rerio, assembly GCF_052040795.2. NCBI lineage: Eukaryota > Metazoa > Chordata > Actinopteri > Cypriniformes > Danionidae > Danio > Danio rerio. The sequence goes on from NC_141023.1 coordinate 19,669,439, forward strand.
AATGTTGCGTCACTAGAAAACATTTAGCTTATCAAACGCAGCCTGAGGCATGCATATTAATGATCTCAGAGCTTGTTTATGATCTCAAAACTGAAAATGAGTTGTGTTCTTTTGATGATGTCAGCTGCTCGTCAGATCCGGATGAATGAACTAAAGTAGACATGTATGCAAATGTGGAGGGCTTGGCCTGTGAGTCTTCTCACAGTTAGCTTTGTCTTCTGATTGGCCCTTTGTTCACCGGGATTTTACACTCTTGGAATTTACATGAAAAAAGAGGAAAAAATGGTGTCTGAGGCTTACAGTATGCCCATTTCCATATACAAATCTTTTTTTATTCTACTATGCCTAAGTATACCGAGATTTTTAATTATAGGGCACCTTTGAAGAAAAATACATTTGCCAGAAACCATAATATACACAATAAAAAGTTGTTATTTATATAAAGACATCAATCATAAATCTTTTTCATGTTATAACAAACCAATACTTAAAAGGAACCTATTATGCCGCTTTTTACAAGATGTTTCAGCTCAAAATAACCCACAAATAATGTTTTATAACTCTTTGAAAATGACCCTTTTAGGCTGTGATCTCTATTTTGCCATTTTGGTGACTGTCGCTTTAAATTTAAATGAGATTGGGCTCTTTTCATAAGAGGGCGGGGCTACAAATGCATATGGGTCAGCATAAGTGGCAGATTCAAAAACAAGACTAATGTGTTATGTTAATGAGGGAGAGATTGTCACTAATGCGTAGGGGTTTCCCCCACTGATGACATGTACAAAGGAAAAATGTTAATTAAAGCGTTTCCACAGACTGTTTTTATGAGGTGTGATTATAACAAAAATAAAATGAATACATTTTTAACATTAGAAGCTGGTTATGTTCACAGACTGTTGCCACACAGCGGCGTTTGAACCCTATATACAAGTGATTTTTGCATAATAGATCCCGTTTAATGTCCTCTAACACAAGATAGACTGAAACATAAAATTGCTGTGAATAAATAAGTAATCATTTAAACTTCACGTCATCTTCAAAAACACGCCTCGCATCCTTTGTTTCAAACCCAATTTTACAGGAACTCTCACCATAAACAAAACCTCTGAATAATTTACAGCTTTGCAAAAGATTTAAATCTCTGAATTTTAGTTTTATATGGCATCCCAAACTTTCACATAGGAAAAAGAGGAAAGTGATAAAAGTGCTTATAGCTTAATAAACCCAATCCATCAAGAAAAAAGCATTACTTCAGGGCTAAATTTAGACATTACTGTCAAGAAACTCGAGAAAGTATTATAAGTTCTTGAAACATTGATTAAACACAATATAAAAAAAGAAAAAGAGATATATGAAAGGTCATATCAAATTCGAATCCATGACATAAGCTGTGTCCAAATTCAAAGACTGCATACATTGAAAGCTGCATTTGAAGGTTGATTATGTCTCATTGTCATGACTCGTGACCAAGAGTGTCCCAATTCAAGGTTTCCTTCAATTTAAGCCTCAAAATTCATCATTTGTATCTGCACATTGAAGAATACAATGGATATGGATTGTTTTGGATCCTCCTAGAAATGTTCTTTCTCACAGAATTGGTTTAACCAAACCTAAAAACTCTGTCATCATTTACTTACACTTTACTTGCCACAAACCCATTTGAGTCTCTTTCCTCTGTTGAAAACAAAAAAGATATTGTAAAGAATGCTGGTTCTTAAAAATATCTTTTTTTGTTTTCAACAGAAGAAGGACACTCATTAGGGTTTAAAACTATATGAGGGAGAGAAAATAATGAGGTCATTTTATTTTTTTGAGGGGTGAACTATGCCTTTAAATGTTTCAGTTTGCTCGAACACCTTTAATGATTTAGAGGGTTTTGCATCTGAACTCTTAAGTTTTTTTAATGTGTAATTTTTTTTTAATTTAATCTAAAGCAAGGTTTTTTTCACAAATGGCCAATTTCCACTGGGTGGTACGATATGGTACGGTTCGGTACGCTTTCATGACCGTTTTTACTGTCAAAAGTTACCAAAAAGCAAACCATACCATATAAATTTTTAGGTATTCTTTAAGTCTGAGTTTTTCACTGAGGCCTTCGGACTGAGTCTCAATTTAAAAGTCCAAATCTGAATTTTAATCAATGTTCAATGCTGGTACAATTGAATTGACATTCAATTGAATTCATTTTAAAACATGTAAAAAAAAAACATGTATGTGCATAAGTCAACAATTAAAAAAAGATAATAGGATGCACTTTTGAATTTAAAAATACATTAACAACAAGTGCAAAAGGGACAAAATGATTTAAGTGTCAACAAGTTTTATGAACAAAGCACAACTTCCCTCTTCAAACTCCAAAATTCTTGTTACAAATCAAAAAGAAGAGATTTCTGGTGGATTGTAGAAGAATGAACATATAGCTATTTTTTGTAAATACATGACAACATCACGATTTAAAACTTTAAATATCTCACTTTCACTTTCATTCTGGACCCTCATTGAAAACCATGAAAAAACAAAACAAATGATTTAAATGTTTAACATGCTTTTATCAAAGTACGAAATCATCACTTTTAATATGTTACACACAATTAAAGCTCTTCAAAATGAAAAAAAAAAAAAACTATTTTAAAAAGACATAATCCAGCAGTCATTGACTTCTATTGTATCTTTGGTGTTATAGTTAGCAGTTAACAGTATTAATAATAATAACCAACATTCTTCAAAATACATTTTTGTGTTTATTTTTTATGTTTGTTTAACAGAAAGAAAGAAAAAAAACTTCAATTTAAGATTTTAACCAGTTGATAACAAATCGATTGTTAGTATATGTTCATTTTTAGGTGAACTATTTTCAGAAGCGATGTGTGCAAAAAGTGATAACGACAGATGTCACATTAATTGGGCAGGTTACTGCAGGTTAGAATGTCTCATTTCACACAGCTTGGTTTGGCCTTTGTGGACTTTGAAGGACTCACCTTTGAAGTCTGCGACCTTTAAAGGGTGCAGCTTCCCTCTGAATTGGGACACAACTAAAAATCTGCCATGTTTCCTCACAGCTAATCACCTGAAATGTGTGCTATGTCAACAAAGAAAATGACATCATACTGATTGACTGCATAATCTCAAACTCTTCAGTAGGTACTATCCTGACCTGCGTTGTCATTAGCCAAGTTTTTATCCACCTATTTTTAAAATGTTTTTTTTTTTTATATTGCATAAAAATGCTTAACAAAAATGGCAAGTTTATACGCTATGAATTTTAAAAATGCACATAAAAACTGCACAAAGCTGCATAAACTTTTTACCCAATGACAAAAAATACACATAAACTATGATGGAAACATATTTACTGATAAATTACAGCGTGCACATCAAAAAAGTCATGTTATTTCATCTTTTCAGATGGTGTGATAACAAAAATGAGAATGATGGGATGGCACTAATGGGCAACCCAATGGACTGACCACATTGCACAACATTGTTGTTCTGGTCATTCCAAAATCCCTTAGCCAAAGTCTGTCATCAAACTGTTTTTATCTTATAGAACTCTTGAGCGACTGATGTCCCAAAGAGTGGTCTCAAACATCTAAAAGCCAACTCACATTCATTGCGTTTAAGAGCAAGTTTTAGTGCAAGTACTTTTTTAAATTGGAAAAAAAAGGCCCACAGTGGCTTTTTCTTTCCAGAAAATTAAAATTTTTGTTTTGATATTTGGTTCCAGTCTATTAGAAAGTGACCAGCTTGTTCTGTTTACTGCTTGCTTGGAAACAGTGCTTTATTCTATTTTATGCGAATGCAAATTCCAATTTTGCAAATACAATTAATTGGATGCATGAATTTGGACATTCTGCACTCTTAAAATATAAATAAATGTTATTTTTGCATCAATAATTCTTTAAAAGTCCTTAAAAAAAGCATCTTTAGAGTTTAAAACTTTTCTTTTCACACAATGAAGACAAATATTTTTTGAGGAACCTTTTACTAAACGCTTCATTGGAGAAGCAAAAATGATTCTTCAACAGCATCACTGTGAAAACCTCCTTATTGTATTCTATATGGTAGCAAAGTATTTATTTTCTGATGCAGCCACTTAGACTGCACAGTATTCTGAAGGTTATTTCAATGTTGAAAGCAGTATAAAGTACAGTAAACTGAGATGCATTATGTACACAGTTGTGCCAGGTCTACTTGTGTTTAGGCTGCATGAATCATTGCCATTACACACACGCACGCACAGAAAGAGAGATCTCTATAACTCAATCTTGCACATTGTTCCTTTCCTTGATTACAAATTTTTCCTCTTTTGTCTGTTTTTTTAAAGCCTCGCCTCCTCACTGTTTTCAACTTTTTTTTGCCACTAGTGTCTTGTTATAATCATCATCAGTGACTAATTATAATTAAAGCACTAAAGACATAATCAAATTTCCCCAAAGTGATCATTAATAAAGTTTCTAAATTATGCTATTGTAAATGTCTCCAGTTTTACAACCCCTACAAAACATTTACATCCAACCAAATTATTAACAATTTAAAAAACAATATATATTGTAGCATTTGATCTTTTAGAAGAATCAGAAGCCTGTGCTTTCTCTGAGTCGGCTGTGCTCTAGTGGCTTTCTGTTATTGGTCAACTGAATACATTTTAAAAACCAAATGTGCAAAATTTTAGCTCCAATGATTTAATGCACTGTGAAATGAACAGAAACATGTTTTTGGCTTTATCATTTTACCAATAACAATCTTTGGAAGTTTGATTAAGATGGTTTTGGCAATGCAGAAAATTGCATCTCCTGAACAACAACATGAACCAAACTCTTCAGGTCTAAGATATAACTATAGTGTTTAAGGGTCAGAGTAGGCATTGTTTCTGGGCAACTTTAGTCTGTCATTATGTAAATTTGGTACAAATATGTAGTTTTGTGACTGGAATTACTGACGACTCATTCTTTCTTTTGGGAAACGGAGCAGTGGTGCTCTGAAGTTGGACACCCCCTCCCCACCCCTCCTGAGTTAAACAGTATCCCAGTCACACTTTGCAATAAGTTTAATGTATTTACTCACAAATAATGAGCAATACTTGTGCAGCATTTATTAACCATAGTTAAGCATTTACTAATGTATTATTAAAATCCTTATTCATGGTTGTTACATTAGTTAATGCACCGAGAGTTAAAATTAATTAACAATGAACAACTGTATTTTCTTAAAAGGTACTGGATGCAAGTTTTTGACTTTTCTAAGGTCTAAACATACTGATATTTAAGAAACATGCTAAGTGAACATTCTTGTTTAACTGAAAAACAATTCTGAAGTCAGATACTCTGCTTTGAAAATGTGGGTTACATGCCAGAACGCTGTCTTTGTTTTGGTCCCTTTAACCCGCCCAATGCCAGTTTAGCCAATTATATATCCACACCCTGGGTTGACTTGGTGGAAATCATATTTCATACATTCAGTCATGGAGCCTCTTAAATTATGCGTTTGTGATCGAAATGCAACCTTCGATGGATAGTAGCAGACTTCGAAATGAGATGCAGATTCAGAGTTCCACATGAGTTGGTTATTAATTAGCAAATAATATAAATATTATGAACGTAAACATTAGGTGAGCAGGTTACAGATTTGCTGTGATAAGCAATTTGGCTGTTTGCATCAGACGAAATATGACAGAAATTTAAATACAGCCATTCAGAAGCACAGAATAGTGCACTTACTGCACTCCAACGAAATAGTAAGGTTTATAATCTCATTAATACATATTAAACTATTTTAACATAATTAAATGTACATGCAGAATCACTGATATGTCTTGGCTTGCACTGAGTCACAGTTCTGAAGTTCAATTTCAAAGATCTGAGGTGAACTATCTGCTGCTGCTTTCAGTAGTATAGCAATAAATATAATGTAAAATGGCATTTAGACTCACATTATTAGCATTTAACACTGAATAAAGTACATGAGGTGTACCTGAGGTAAACATTGTCAGATTATTTAGTTGTTTATAAAAATAAACTTCAGGTGTTTGTTAGAGCAAAAACTTCTATTAATATGACAATATTCCTTCTATCACATGCTGTTGCTTTTATTGTGAACTCAACTTAAATCAGCCTTTAGGCTCGATAGTCAGGCCTGCTGCTCTTTATGTCATCAATCTGGCAACCTGCGCTTGCATGTGTTTTGAACCAGGTGTGCAATACCTAGTTCAACCACTGGGTGTCAAACTTACATACTGCACCTTTAACTAACATGAACAAATACTACAGCAAATGGATTGTTCATAGTTTGATCATTTTAGTAAATTCATTAACTCAGACAACCTTATTGTAAAGTGTTACCAGTATCCCTATCCCTGATGACTATGTCTGATAATTTTCTCCATCTCTCTCTTTCTGCAGGTGAGACGTTCTCTGCCACGTTCAGTCACACAGACAAATGCCAGGTGTGTACTGAGTGCACAGGCCTCATGAGAATGCAGACGCCCTGCACTGACTCCAATGACGCCGAGTGCGTGTGCAACTATGGCTACTTCATGAACGTGTTGAGCAGCCGCTGCGAGCCCTGCACTGTGTGTCCACTGGGTCAGGGTGTGGATATGCGCTGCGAACTGAACCACGACACAGTGTGTGAGGAGTGTCGGGATGAAACCTACTCTGATCAAGAGAACACGATGGACCCCTGCATGCCCTGCACAATCTGCGAAGAGGATACAGAGATACTGCTCAGAAACTGCACACCAACTGAAGATGCACTGTGTCACGGTGAGATAATTTACATATACAGTTGAAGTCAGAATTATTAGCCCCCCTTTGAATTTTTTATTATTTTGTTTAAATATTTCCCAAATTATGTTTAACCGAGCAAGGAATTTTCACAGCATGTCTGATAATGTTTTTTCTTCTGGAGAAAGTCTTATTTGTTTTATTTCGGATAGAATGAAAGCAGTTTTTAATTTTTTAAACACCATTTTAAGGACAAAATTAATAGCCCCTTTAAGCATTTTTTTTCGCGGTCTACAGAACAAACCATCATTATACAATAACTTGCCTAATTACCCTAACCTGCCAAGTTAACCTAAAAACCCAGTTAAGCTTTTAAGGGTGCTTTCACATCTATAGTTCGCTTTATTTGGTCCGGAACAAGGGCAATAAATGATACATTGTTGCATTTTCTGCCGTCTTTAAATTGTTTTTACAACACACTGCTGGTTTTGGTCCGAACCAGTTGGATAGAACCAAAATGCAGTCATCTGACAAAATCCACATCACTCATTGGCCAGATGTTATTGAACATTCATTGAACGTTCCTAAACTGCTTATCAGTTTGTCTGAATTCACATGCAGGAAAATGCCAATGAACTCCCGTAAATAAATAAACCGGCAGACACAAAATGTCACATTTTACTATGGAAGGACAACTGCGCTGACCGATTGTATCCCTGCTTTAGACAAACTATACATTTCGAGAATGAAGCGCAGCTGGAAAACAATGTTTTAATGCATCACACGTCACGTCAGGAGGAGGCTTGAATTAATTTAGCTAAACTGTGACATGTTTATCTAGTTTTCCCCTCTCTTTCTCTGACTGTTGGTAAAGCGTATCTGCCTATAGAATCAGTATGGACCTTCTTGGTGAAAAAGACATGTTTTGCCAAATAAACCAATGCATCTGATAATTTTCATTTCTTCAATATTGACCATAAAATGTTTTTTAAAAAATTTAAAACTGCTTTTATTCTAGCCGAAATAAAACAAAAAAGACTTTCTCCAGAAGAAAATAATATTATCAGACATACTGTGAAAAATTCTTAGCTCTCTTAAACATCATGTGGGAACAGCAAGCTTCTTTAATGCTTTTAAAAGAAGCTTACCAAGGCTGCATTTATTTGATCAAAAACACAGTAAATACTGTAAAATTGAGTAATATTACTACAAATAATTTAAAATAGCTATTGTTTTATCAAATGTTGTTTAAAATAAAATTTATTTCTGTAATTTAAAGCAGAATCTTGGCTCCAACAATCCTTTCAAAATTATTGGAATATAATGAGCTGCAGCTTAAAAAAAGCTGTACCATTCAGAAGTAACATTAAAATATGTTTACTTTTATTAATCAAGTTAAAAAGTGAAAGTAAAACATTTAAAACGTAAAAAAAGTTTCTACAAACACAAAAAATTGAGTAACAGGCACAATTTAATTTAGCTGAACAGTATATTATAATCATTTGAGGATCATGTAACACTGAATATTGGCGTATTGATGTTGACAATTATGCGACTTATTTAAATTCTAAACTTCATGCAATAAAAGAAAAAAATTGTAAAAACAGTTTTTTATTTTTATTTATTTTTTTGTTTTTACAGTATATTTAGTCAAATAAATGCAGCCTTGGTGAGCAGAGTAGGCTTCTTTATTTGGACCAGTACTGTAAACAGGCCATTTTCTTATCAAACATTAGATAATATCAATCAACCAATTTCATGCATATTTGAGCTGCACACGATAATGTAATCAGTATAGCATGTGCTCACTCACTAAGCAACTGCACGAACAACACAACCGATCACTCTCACAGTCTTTCTAACAGCTAATTTCTCTCAGTCTCAGTCATAATGTTTGCTTTCCTCCATGTGTTTAAAGCCCGGTCTGGGTCATTTCCGCATGTGTCTGCTTGTGGCCTAGCAGTTGAAAGGTCAAAGTGTAGATTGTTCAGTGCAAAGCCTTGTAGTTACAGAGGTCACGGCAGTCTAAAAGGTCAAACTCAGAGACACATGCAAACACACACATACATACATACACACTTCAATATGTATTTAAGTAGTTGTGTGGATTTTACAGGATTTATCAATTATTGATTTTTACAGCATGTGAGAGTTCTTCTTACTTTATTATATGACGGAAAACTCTAAATGTGGTTTATTGCTTTGGTAGTGATCTGGAAATATAACAATATAATATAATATTGTACAATATAATATAATATAATATAATATAATATAATATAATATAATATAATATAATATAATATAATATAATAAAATATATAATATTGTATAACAAAATGTAATATTATATAGTATATAATAATATAATATTGTATAATATAATATAATATAATATAATATAATATAATATAATATAATATAATATAATATAATATAATATAATATAATATTGCATAACAAAATGTATTATTATATAGTATATAATAAAATAATATAATATTGTACAATATAATATAATAAAATATAATATATAATAATGTATAAAAAGTGTAATATTATATAGTATATAATAATATAATATAACATTGTACAATATAATATAATAAAATATAGTATAATGTAATATAATATAATATAATATAATATAATATAATATAATATAATATAATATAATATAATATAATATAATATAATATATAATATTGTATAACAAAATGTAATATTATATAGTATATAATAATATAATATAATATTGTACAATATAATATAATATAATTTAATATAATATAATATAATATAATATAATATAATATAATATAATATAATATAATATAATATAATATAATATAATAATATAATATATTGTATAATATAACATATGATATTTATATAGTACACAAAATCTTCTGAAATATTTTATCTAGAATTTTTCTCTCTACACACACAATGCATGCACGCACGTAAAATCCTCTAAATGAAATGTTATCAGAGCTAAAAAGTTATCAAAAAAAGTATATTAACATTTCACTCAAATCCATACCTATAAATGTAGAAATACAGTATATCTAGATATATATTCAATAAAATGATGTTACTGTGCTGTATTGGATATTTGATATAGAATCACGGAAAAAAAACTTCAACTATTAGTAACCATTTGCTGACACAGATATGAATATGGATATAGATTAAGTTTAAACTGTGAGGTAATATGTCATATTATTACTTACTAAATACCTTCTTTTCCTCAAAGCTTTCTCCACAAACCAACTAAACATACAACCAGCTAAACTTTTAGTTTTTTCCCAGTTAGCAGTGTAGTTTGACCTAAGGTTACCTTAGAAATACTGTGACCAGCTACTGAAGTGCTCTATTCTAGTACTCGATTACACACACGCACACGCTCAAGCAAACGCACAGAGAAAGCTCTGTTTCTATGGCAGGAGTAGGCATGTAATGTGGCGTGTCATTGGATTAGTGTGCTAGCACTCGGCGGTGGGACCGTCTGATGTCTGAAGCCTGGGGGCTCAGTGTGTGTGTGTGTGTGTGTGTGTGTGTGTGTGTGTGTGTGTGTATGTGTGTGAGGGTCATTATAGCTCCTGCCACTGAGAATGATTGGGCTAGATGTGTCAGTTTGAGGTTTGGTGTCGGCTGTGGCTCTTTGGTGTGTGTCACACCCGCTATTAACATCTGTCTCAGGTAATCTGATCACACACTCCTCGATACAGGTGTAAATGTGCGTCTAAACCACTAGTTATCAGAATACTCGAGCTAGGGATGTCCCGATCAAGTTTTTTGCCCTCAGATCCAAGTCCGAGTCATTTGATTTTGAGTATCTACCAATACCAAAACTCAATCCGATACTTTTATAATACATAAAAAAGAATAAAGAAAAGCGAAGAAACAGATCCAGGATGTTTCCTAATTTTTATTTAATTTACCTTATTTTAACATTTAATAACTGTATTAACAAACAGAGCACCTCTGTGAGGGAGCTTCAACAATCAGGTAATAAATAACATCAATTCTTCACTTTAGGACTTTCGTGCAACAGTAAATATTTACATTTACATTTAGTCATTTAGCAGACGCAATTTACACAACTATTAATGGCTCATTTCCACTGAGTGGTACGGTACGGTTCGGTATGCTTATATGTCCGTTTCCACTGTTAAAAGGCGTACCGAACCAAACCATACCGTACCACTTTTTCGGCACCCTTTCGAAAGGGTCCCAAACACAAGAAAGGGTACCAAAAGGCAGAGCCAGACGCGCAGCTGAACGCTATTGGTTTACAGAGATACGTCATTGGCTTAGGCAACAAGCCAGAATGTAAACAAAAGACCCGCCATGTTTGAAATACACAGCGAGAGATTACAAACGCGAGAGTGACACATTCAGAAAGAAAAGGACAAACGCGAGAGTGAAGCGTGGAAAAAAGGGGAAGCCAAGGAGCACGGTATTTCTTCAGCAAATGTGAACAAACTGCCTTGTTTTAATTTTTATCACCACCTTTTGGACTAATATGAACTAGGAATGATGGAATGACTCTCTAACAGAGGCTACATGTACTGCTGAAGATTACGGTCACAGATGAGAGGTTTTCACTGACTGTAGGCTATACTTTGTGTTTTTTGAACCTAATCAAAGAGCTTAGAATGACCAAGAGGCAACACTCTGGTGTAATTTGGGAAAACAGCCACTAGAGGCGGCCATTTTGGAATGAAAACTCCAATAGAACAACAGTATATTATAAGTCTGTTAAATAAACTATTAAAAGTGCTGAGGATTGTGATAGTAAGTGTTGTATTGTCGTCTTTCAGGTTGTATCTCAGCTTTAATGCGCTTTTTAAATAAATAAATAAAAAACAAAGCAGCTGCTTGCCATCGCGACAGTAATGAGATCCAATGGATGGCCGACCACTTTCACTCCAAAATGGCGGAATCCGGGGCTGTTGCTGGGCGCTGCTGTTGCAATGGAACGTTCTATTGAGTGTCGCCTCTTGGTCATTCTAAGCTCTTTGACCTAATTAAGGACGAAATGTCTGCTGTGTGTAGTTCTTCTCTAGTTGGTAACATATCGGGGACTGTAAGTGTCTGTATGTGTTCATATACATCATGCTCGCTCGAGCAATAAAGCTGCACAGGTTGCTCACATATCATAGCATGACGTGCAAACAAGGCATAAGAGCAACAATGAATAAGTGCTATAGGCACTAGGCTATAAGTTTCAGGTATGTAAAGAAAGTGCATAAATATTAAACAAATCTAAAATAAAAACAAACAGCACCTCAACTTAAAATACCCGGCAGGCAATCCCAATTATACATATCTCACAGTTTTCTATATGGCAATGTTGCTGTCAACTTTATAATACCTCCAGTCCGCAGACATACTCGCGCTTTCCGCTTCAAGCTGCTTCTGTGTTCTACTTACTAACTGACATTTAACCAATAGCATCTCTGCAACAAAGTGATGTTATGCCGCACGCGTTGCCGTTTCTGTGTGAAGTCAAGAAAAAGGTCTTTCTCTGTGCCACCGCATAAGGTGGTAACGTTCAATTCCGCTCGTGACTGAAACTGTGTGATCTGGCCCGATTTCCGATCATCTGATCAGATCTGGACATCCCTAACTCAAACCCCGTTCAGAGGTACTTTGATTTCATTGTTTCAGAATACACTTCACTGCAAACTTTTTTATAGTGTAAAAGAAATGATACTTAACTTTACGGTAACATCTACAATATTAATATTATTAGTGTTGGAAGCTACAGTTTCAACACTTCTCCTCTAGCTCTGTCCTGAAGATAATGTGATCGCTCTTTGTGTGTTTGGTTACAGCACAGAGCTGTCTTGTTCTGCCATATCACACACACAGTCATAAAGACAGAGATGACCACCCTCAGCGAGTGCCACTTTATCATGCTTAAAATGACCTTATACGTGCCCTTTACCGCCTCTCTCCACCATCCCGCTCTCTCTGTCTGTGCATCTCTGACCCTTTCATGTCTGTCCATCTCTCTGACGGCCAGTCGTTTATGTGCCCCCTTGATGAGAGGGGCATTTTGAAAATAACTTCTTTCATGAGACTGACCACAGTCAAGAGTCAAAGGCGCACATATGCCTGAATGACCAGTCTCTCTCCACGCTGGTGGTCCATGATTCATGGTGATTCACTTCCTGTGGCTCATAGGCATTTAACTGGCATGTGTCTGTGAGTGTGTGTGATAGAAAGAGAGAGAGATGTGCTGAGCTCCTTCCTTTGTTGGATCGATAAGGCCGCTGGAGTTTCTTACACTCAGGTTTCAATCTGTGACCTCTAACGCGGATACTGCATCTCTCACACACACACATACACACACATTCAGATACATATCAGACCAGTTTTTCCTTCCCTTCTGAAGCTTCCTTCATTCACTCTATTCCTGCTTCATTTGGGGTTTCAGTCTTCTAGATTTGTCACTTTATCTGCACTTGTTATTATAGATAGACTGCCGTGATAAGTAGGGGTGGGAGAAAAACTATTTGTGATTCTTTCTCTAATGATTCTGAATCGATTTTGTTTTCAAATTAGATTGTGATGATGTGGGCCTTGTGGGCATAATTAGTGAAATAATAAGCGTTAAAATTAGGGTTGGGTACCGAAACCCAGTTGCCATAACTGGTATGCACTGGACTGAATCAGCATATGAATTTTGGTGCCTAATTTTGGCACCACTGATGCTGCAAAAAGGATGTAAAAAAAAAAAACATCAAGCAGGTGCATCAAAAGCACACATAGGTACGCTTGGTGTCACATAATTTTTAAACATTTAATTCTAAACGACTTTGAGGGATACGGACTATGTTGGCGATGTATCCGCTGAACGATTCCCTTTATCAACATGTACAATCGCATTTATCAAATCTGCTCAAACTAAGCATTCTAAAGTATGGCTATATTTTACAAGCAAGGATTCTGACACCTCGACGTGCAACAGATGCTTTACAAAAGTTGGGTGTAATGGGGAAACACGTCAAACTTAATAAAACATTTGAGAGCTCATGGACTCAACTTAAAGGCAGAGGAATGTCTTTGACAGCTTGTAACATCATCTGGCACTTTAAATGACTACGTTTACATGGACACCAATACTCTGATTTAAATATGATTAAGACAACACTCTGATTAATGCTGTACTCACAGTAGGTACAGTTGCCTCGAACCGGGCCAAAGCACGCTTGTCCCCCCTCCCGTCTCCCCCGATGACCCGCGCTCACACCATATCGGGCCTCGGCACGCTTACGTCATCGCTGCTGCGCTGTTCAGAAGCGCTCTCTATGGCAAGCCTTTTTAGCATTTAAATCTTTGTTCTGACTCCATAAATATATTTAGAGATAATATATAGAGATATCTCTAATTATATTTTAACTAGTCATAATTATAATTCGACTAGTCAGAATAACAATTAGAGATATCCGCAATTGCAGTTGTACTAGTACGAAATCAGATTGGAGATATCTGCAAATATATTATGACTAGTCATATTCCTCCATAGACTTCCATTGAAAAATATTTGCAGATATCTCTAAATAAGTTTTGACTCGTCACAATTGTAATTAGAGATATCTCTAACTGAGTTTTTACTAGTCATAATACATTTGGAGATGTCTTTAATTCGTCATATTTAGAGATATTTACAAATATATTTGAAGATATCTCTAATAATTTACTAATAGTCAAATTACAGTTGTAGATATCTTGAATTGGATTTTTGACGAGTCAAAACTCAGTTAGACATATCTGCAAATATTTTTCAAAGGAAGTCAATGGAGGAATATGACTAGTCATAATATATTTGCAGATATCTCCAATCTGATTTCGTACTAGTACAATTGTAATTGCAGATATCTCTAATTGTCATTCTGACTATCCGAATTATAATTATGACGTCAAAATATAATTATATCTCTAAATATATTTATGGATAGTCAGAACAAGGTTTAAATGCTAAAACGGCTTGCCATATGCTCTCACCCAGTAGCACAGTGGAGATTTCTCTAGTTATATCCTTACAGTCGTTTGTTATGCAGTGACATGCAGTCAAATATTTCGCCAAACAGTCCTTAGGGATGCGGTGACACGCAGTCAGATATTTCACCGGACAGATCCGCCACTTTTGGCGCTCATAAACAATCATAAAGCCCTCGTGCTGCAGGAATGAGGAGGTCTGCTAAAGGCGCGCAGCTGTCGTGCTGTGAGGAGTTTGCGTCTTTAATAAACTACGGCAGTTTGCGATCACTGAACAGTAAGAATGATTAATAAATCCATATGAAACAGCCCCTTAAAAGTCACGTCTCGCTTTCGGTTTCGGGCTTTGGCGTGTTTTGCACTCACACACAAGCGTACCGCGTCAAAGCCCAAGTGATCCGCGCTCAGGCACACCTCTTCCAACCGGGCCAGGGCCGGCCAAGTGAACCGTGCTTGAGCCCGATTCAGCGCACTCACACTTCTCAAACGATCCGGGAAACGGGCCTGGGCACGGTACGGATGGCATAGTGTGAGTAGGCCCTAAGAGTCTACCATGTAAACAGACAATTTTTTTGCTAAGAAACTAGGATTGAAAGATCTGTTCCGACTCTCTGTGATCAGCTGCATCTCAAGAATGAGTTTTACAAGTTTAAAACATTTTTAAAACAGTGCATGTTTGTAATAAAGACAGCAAAATTGGTAAGTAATTCATACCGCTACAATCACCACAGCCATACAGTGTTTGTACAAAAATAAACAAAGATGCTTCAAACATAAGCATGATCTGATGAAACCGAAACCTAATAGACACATTCTGGAGATACCAAAGACTTATCTTACATCTTGTAAAAGAGGTAAAATAGGAGCTCTTTAATAAGAAATTGGTGCCCTAAATTCTTTTGGAATGGAAAGACAATACATTTAAATTCAAACTAGTTAGAGCTTTCTGTTTCATTCAAATAAGGTAACAGGCTAAGGCATTCTACATCTTGATTTTCTTTCTCTGAAACTATTTGAGAGTTTCATAGGCTGTATTTTGGATCATTGTCTTGCTGAAATTTATTTACACTCAGGAAGGGCAGAAAGTTGCTGAAGAACTACTGAGAGATTTCAGCTGCTGTCTGGGCTTTCCATTCATTTCTACACCTCCCCTTCTTCATGTGTTTAATACTTTTTCGCTGTGTCATTTCATTTTATCCTTCATAATTTCATTTGTAAACTAATAAGATTTATTTTCTTTTCATTTATGGATTTCTTTGGTTGTTACCAACGTTCAAGGAAAATTTCAAGTCAACAGCACCTTTAGAAATATGTTTACTGAGAAAAATGGTGACATGTTCAATAATTATTTCCCCAACTGTATATACTGTAAGCTACACAAAACAAATCTAAACTATAGCAAACATACGCATACCTACATAATAAAATAGCTTCGGATTTGTCAACTTTCCGATTTTTAATGCGACTTTTAAATAACAAATCCTTGTTTAAGACAGATTAATAAGTGTGTGTGTATGTGTGTTAATGCCTCCTGCTAGTGTAATTACTGCCGCTAATCAGAGCACTTAACAGCAAAGCTTCTGTTCATTCAGCCATCCATCCGTTCACACACACACACGCACACACCCATCAGGCTCTTATCGCTCCCCCTCCTGTCTATCACACACACAAGAAGAGAATATAAGGGTTGCTGTGTGCCTGTGTGTGTGTGTGACAGTCTTTCGAGAGTGTTTTCTGTTAGATAAAGACAACCATTCTAACAAACTTGAAAAGGGTTGCCAGATAAGCATAAAAATCCCTTCTAAAAAACAGCACAGCGAGAGGATGAGAATACAGACTCCTCATTAAAGACGGCGCCCAGCTGAGGGTTAACAAGCACTTCACACTTGGCATCTCATCCCAAAATCGCTTAGTTAAAAGGGAAAAATGGCATCAAATAAAGCCTGAAGGATTTAAAATTGTTAACCTTTGGCTCAGTTGAGTTTAACAGGCTCAGTCCAATAAAAGCGATGACTCGTTTTTACACAGGTTTCGAGCTCAGACAGGCCGAAAAACTCATGTTGGCGTGTCAAAGTTTTACATATATATATATATTTTTTTTAAATCATAGGGACAGAGAAAATAAAAGAGCTTACAGAAATCGTTCAAGTTTTAGTGCACACTTGGTCAGACATAAATGAATGAATGAATGTGAACAAAGAGGGTGGAGATGGACTAAAAAAAGACCGACAGTTAGTGAAAGAGACTGATAAAGAAAAGAAAGAGGGGCGACTGCACAAGTCTTCAGATGCCCACGAGTTTGAAGAGGTGTTGAAGATAAGAAGACTGCGTGTTTGTGTTTGTCTGTCTGCAAACCAATCTAAAAAACACTGTCCTTGAATTAATTGTTTAAACAGCTCTCAACTTTCAATATTCAGACATGACTTATGTTTTACAGAAACATCATAAACTATAAACAGAAGCTAAGGTGGTAGATATGTTTTGGAATAGACTAGCTGGTTTCAAACAGGATTTTAGAGCATAGTAGCTGGTCAGTCAGCAATAGCTTAGAAAAAGACAAGTTTATCCAGAGTGACTTCAAACAGGACTGTCAGCTAAATGGTAAAGCAAATTAGCAAGTTCAATTATTAAATAGGCTTAAATTAGCTTTGTTTGTGAATTGCTTGTCTAATTTTAAAGTTGATTTAAATCAATCTCGCATCTTCACAAAGCAGCTGGTTTTAGAAAATAGTGGTTGGTCAACCAGGAACTGACCAATTTAGGATGGCAAATAACAGACTTGAGCTGAATGTTCTGGAAATGCAGAAGAGTACTCATGGATTTGAGGATTTTTGATTATTTAGTCAGGGATTTGATGTTCCAGATGGGGATGGGAAGATCCACCAGCTAGGAACAGTGAATGAGAAGGTTTCGGATGAGATAAACTGTACATTTGTAATTACTTGAACTTGAGGCAAGCTGAAACCAGTATCCAGTACCAAAGTGTGTTTTAGAATGAGAATGCTCCTAGCCCAGACTGGGGTTTTTATTGCGTTTCAGAAAAATGCACTCGTCCCACACTTTACAGCCTAAAACATATGATATTTGACCATTCACACTCAATGGGCATGCACATATTTGCAAGCAACTTGTAGTCTGCCAGTTCTATAATGGTGATATGAGAGCTGCTCGACAAATAAGTGAATGATACATAACTCACTGAAGCTAAGCTGGGCTGAGCCAAGTCATCACCTGGATGGGATGCACTGCAGCGTGTTTTGAGCACATCAACCCATATGAGAGCTGTGCACATCGGACTGTTCATCAAGGATTAAATCTCCCTATATTTGTTAAACGTCATATTTAATTAATCTTATTGTCTACTTCTAACGACATATTTCCCGATTTCGGTCTATAGAATATGTTACTTGTTCTCAGGTAATGGGTTTTGTCTGAGCGCAAAAATAAGTTAGGTTAATATCTTAATTAATGTAACCATGTACACTAGGGTTGTCCAAACTCAGTCCTCGATGGCAGGTGTCCTGCATAGTTTAGCTCCAACCTTCTTCAACACAACTGCCTGAAAGTCTAGTATACCTAGAAAGAGCTTGATCAGCTGGTTCAGGTGTGTTTAATTAGGTTTGGAACCAAAATATGCAGGACAGTAGACCTCCAGGACCGAGTTTGGACACCCCTGATGTAAACTGATTCAAAATATATGGGATACTTGTATTTTTGTACAGGTTGTCTAAAATCTGTCAAATAAAATATTAAATTCAATTCAATCTGTTTCTCCAAACTAAGGTGCAATTTTACACAAGTGCATTTTTACTTTAAAATGCATATGTTTTGTTATGGTTATGCTTGGTGGCCACACTACTTTGGCATATTTAAACCACAAAAAAAAAATAATAATAAAAATTGAGCATTTTGAAAATGTTAAAGACCTCAACTTAGTTTGAAAAAAGATGGACTGAGCCATACTTTTCAAAATGAAGGTTTGGCTATCTACAATCATACTTTGATTGGTTTTCTGTAATTATGGCGTAATGTTCCATGATTTGTCAAAAGTCTTTGTTTTTGTCCTATCTACACATTCTCCAATTTTACAGAGATTTAATTAAACAAACCATTATCATAGTGCTGATCTGGTATGTGCCTTCTATGGAGGATTTGTATTTCCATCAATGTCTTCCTAATGTTTTATCTAGAATAATCTGTTACTAATTAAAACAACCCGTGCCCCCCTCCTTTTTTCAATTTTCCTTTTTCCCCTTTAGTGTTGTTTTTCCTTTAAGTTGAAAACAAAGATTGAAGAATAAAATATGATTGTGATGTATTATATTGTCACATTTTTGTTATAAAGTGCCCTATCATACACCTAGCGCAATAAGGCACAAGAGGTGTTTTGAATGATTTGTTGGTATTTTCAGATCAGCAAAACCCTAATTTTCACATTCTTGTCCACGAAAGTAAAGTAGAAGAAAATTAAAATAAAGAAAAACTAAAGAGGCCGAATGGAGGAGGCTGGTTCTTTATCCTTGTACTGCAGATGGTCTGTTTAGCTGTTTTCTCGCTCATAAACATTCAGTTTTTCCACTTCCACAAAGATACCTGCATAACCATAACAAATCCTAAGTGTTTTAATACAAAAATGCACTAGTGTAAATGGCACCGCAGGATTTGTTGAAGAGCAATTGTGTTGCAGCCTTATTCTGAATCATTTGTACAGGCTTGATTGCACATAATGGAAGTCCGACCCAAAGAGCACCTCATCTCCAACACAATCTACAAGAGCTTTCAAAATCCCAAAATATCATCCATGTAAATTAGGAGTGCTGTTTTTTTTTTTTTTTTTCATTTTGTTGCAAAATATGGCACCTCTGAATACTCAGTAGTTGCTTTGTCGAAATCAAAAATAAAACAGAGAACGAAGAGGTTTTCGGTTTCAGCATTTCTCAATCCGTCACGCACATGTACGCTCTGGAATAGTTCAGAGAATGAGAATATTCTAGAGAGCCATGTTAAGACCTCATGTTGAGCCAGATCAAACTCTGTCACCACCAATTTTACAGCCACGAAAGAAATGAACCATAACAATCTCCACTCCGTTCTGGAATCTTTCTTTCAGGAGGAGTGAAGAGTTCAACAGGAAAGCAAGGGAGATTTTGTGCCTCTGTGTGTGTGTATAAAGTGCAACAGTTGGGTTCCCTTAGTAAAAATTCCATTCATTTCCTCCACAGAAATTGATTTTGTTCTGTATTAAAACGTCCAACACATACTGAATAAACGACTTAAATAGTAAAGTCAATAATGCATCTTTTTTGTTTTTGAAAAGCTTCATTGGATGAATAATTTATTATTAAAAGCTATAAAGTACTAGTTTGTAATGTAAATAATGCGTGTGATAAAAAGCGAGGGAAAAACAGAATGGGAAAAATACTTCCGGCACAAAGGCTTCGGAAAAAGTGGACGGCCTCTATTGTCCTCTATAGGGAACTGGGAGAAGTTTATGGGGGGATGCCTTTCTATAAATTATGCATCAAATCAATAAAGAGAGGAAGACAGATAAAAAGACAAATAGTGCCTTTAGTGGGTGAAAAGGGCCATATATCATGTAACACCATCCAGACAGCGATTGGTCAATTTCACAGCTTCCACTAACGGTCTCATTAGGTTCAGTTCAATATCCCATTTGCATTTTAAATTACATAACTATAATAGAGTGTGAAACCTGTTTAGAGTGTTTTTCCCTATAAGTTTGAGTGTATATACCTAATGTTTGTGTGACCGTCTCTCTCTCTCTATCCTAGATCCACTGAGTCCCACCTATCCCACTTCCACGGGTGATTCTGGTTCATTTGACACTGATTTAGATCGTCTGTGGAGCCCTAGCCCTGGAGATGATGCCACCACACCCAAACCCAGCTCCCCTCACTTCATTGGCAGAGGGCTAAATGAGAACCTGATCCCCATCTACTGTTCTATCCTGGCTGCAGTTGTGGTCGGCCTCCTGGCGTACATCATTTTCAAAAGGTGAGCAAAAGCAGTGCAAAAAAATCATAGGCCTTTATTGCTTTTAGACAAAGGTTATAGCATTCAACATTGTGGCGGTCTGTAAGACTTTTAGAAGACTCTTAGGTTTACAAAGGCGGCATTTGTTTCATCAATATTTGTATTTTCAAATTTATCCCTGGGATAGCAAAGCTGGATTTTTGACAGTTGTCAATGTCACACGAGTGTTTAGAAATCTTTAGATTATGATGAATTAATGGACAAGAAACATTAAGGTTTGTTAATTTTTGCTATAAACAAATAAAGTGCTACCTAATATTTCTGTAAATTTTAACTAAATATAATGATTTTCCCCTGAATTCTTAAAAAAAATAAATGTTTAAATGAGCATTTATTATTTAAAATATATATGTTGGACGTCATTTTTGCTCAATTTAATGCATTCTTGCTCAATTATTTCTTGCTCAAGTAACAGTTTCATTCAAAAATTTCATGTAGGGCTGCACAATTAAAAAGATCACAGTCTCGATTCGACCCTACACACAATTTTAATGTAGCTTTTCTACGATTCAGCCAATTATATTTTCAAGGTTAGGAGAGAAGCGTAAAGGCGGTCAAACAAGTCTTCACATTGTTTTATATTTGTTGCTTAGCAACATCGGCACCTCCAAAGGGAGTTAAAAGTGTCACATACTGTATTTATAAGGTATAATTCACCCAAAAATGTAATTTCTCTCCTAATGTAATGATGTATCCCCGGCTGAGAAATCACACATGAGCTGACTCACTGTTTGTTTTCTACCGAGAGGATGTTTTACCATATGTTTAGGAATAGCAATAATTATAGCCTACTCATATTAACCTTTATTATACATCTACATAACAGTGAAAACAAATTGTGATCTTGATTTTAAGTAAAAAAATCGTGATTCTAATTTTAGCCAGAATTTTATGTACATATTTTATTTTCCCTACACTTTGTTGATCCCCTTTAGATATTTGGTTGTCTATAAACAACTATAACTGCAGCTGCATGTTAACTAATGCACATTACACTGTTTCATATCTGCTGACACTTTTTGATTTATTTATCAAGTGTTAATTATTTGACCAAATCATCCAATTATAATACACTGGAAGTGAACTGACCTATAGTTGCGTATTATCAGTCTAATATGACAGCTGATTTGAATGTTATCGCTTGACTGAATGAGCGTTATCAGTGGTTATCAGCTGATAGATATATGCCAGTAGTGGCCTTCTGCCCCTACTAGTAGGCTCAGAAGGCCGTTATCATCCATCCACATGGGATAGCTACAGATCACATATGACTGCGGCCGAAAGTTTACAAGAATTATTTATATTATTTATTAACTTTCCCATTTATTGTATTTTATTATTATCTACCCCTACCCCAAACCCAACCGTCACAGTAATGCAAAAACAGATCTGGAGTCTTCTCTATTAGAATAGCTGATTAACCACGATAATTATTTATATTACTTATTACTTTTCCTATTAATTGTATTTTATTAATGTCTACGCCTAGCCCAACCCTAAACCCAACCATCACAGTAATGTAAAAACAGATCTGAATCTGGTGTCTTCTCTATTAGTATAGCTGACTAATCATGTGGATGGATGATTACAGCCTTCTTAGCCGACCAGTCGGCGCAGAATGCCCCCGGCCCATATCTATCAGCTGATAACCACTGTTAAAGCCGATTCAATTCAGTGATAACATTTGAAATGGGTGAATATGACCATGAAATTAACCAATTCGTTTTTTTCGTCGCAAAATTCTTCATATTAAAGAGATAGTTTACGCAATAAAGAAAAGAACCTCATTATTTATTATCCCTCGTGATTGTAAACATTTATGTGTTTCTTTCTTCTGTTGAACTGTTGAAAAATCATTGAGAAGTCAATGGGTGCCGATTGCCAGCATTTTTCTAAGTATCTTCCTTTGCGTTCAACAGAAACTCAAACAGGTTTTGAACATATGAAGAGTGAGTAAATGGTGGCAGAATGTTTATTTTTGAGTAAACTACCCCTCAAACAAACAAAAAAAAAAATTGTAAAATATTAAAAGACTAAAGCTGTGTCTAGAAAAAAAAATCCACTACTAGCATACACAAGTGTTTGTTGTTGCATCTGAAAGCAGCGGATGTTTTGCTGTCTCTCATTACATTCATTTGTACTGTACGTGTGCATCTGTGTCTTCCAGGTGGAACAGCTGCAAGCAGAATAAACAGGCAGCTAACAATCGCGCAGCCACAGCCAATCAGACACCATCTCCAGAAGGGGAGAAGCTGCACAGTGACAGCGGCATCTCAGTGGACAGTCAGAGTCTGCAGGAGCAGCAGGCGCAGACACAGACGCAGGCACAAGCGCAGGCCCACACACAGCTTCATGCAGCAGAGCAGATCGGTAAGATCACAACTCCATTTTTACAAGCCTGTACATGTACACTGATAACTAAAAATTGCAAACTAATAACCCAGCATTCTTTCAATTTCCTTCGGCTTAGTACTTTATTTATCAGGGGTCGCCACAGTGGAATGAACCACCAACTATTCCGGCATATATTTCATCCAGTGGATGCATTTCCAGCTGCAACACATTGCTGGGAAACACCCATACACACTCACATTTACACGCACACAGTCATACGAATTTAGTTCATCCAATTCACCAATAGCAAATGTCTTTGGCAAACCTATAGCCAGCTTCAATGGGCTGGTACACTAAACGTTGAGCTCAAAGTAGGCTACAGTATATAAACGTCCTAGAGTTTTCATTATTTAATGTCTTGTCAAACCTATTGTGTTTTTAATCAATGTCTAAACCTACACCAACCTGGCAGAAGCCTTATGTGTTATATTAATGTCTACTACACCTACACCATCCCTAAACCCAAACTTACAGTATTCTGTTGTGTTTTATTAATGTCTACTACACCTAAACCATCCCTAAACCTAAACTTACAGTAATCTGTTGTGTTTTAATAATGTCTACACTTCTACCATCCCTAAACCCAGCTTGTTTGTGGTATAAGTCCCTTCCACTTGGAGGTCTCTAGGCTGCAGCATTGCCTACTTGAAGTTAAGGCCATGGTATACTAAAAAAGTTAAAGAATGTACTGAAATGATGTAATTCTGTCAAATACCTGGCAGTTGAAAACAGCTCAACAAAGCAAACTTTTTAGAGGAGTTTGTCTTGGCTCCTTAACACCTTTGAGCTACCATTGGTCCACAGTGATTGGAACTAAATGTGATTGTCTGTGTGATACACTTCTGTGCTGTGGATTTCAGCCTTTTGGGATCCATTATACTATCAATTAATATTCAGAAATAGAAAGTTTAATCTTGATATTTGTGATTTGATTGAGAATCATTCATATTTGCATCGCAAAGCATCTAAGAACCAAATTCCCCTTTACTTTCACTGGAATATTTAAATGTAAATAAATATGATTCAATCTGATCTTTAAATGAAAGCAAAGAGCTTAAAATCACCAAGAGGCGACACTCAATAGAACGTTCCATTGCAACAGCAGAGGCCAGCAACAACCCCGCAATTCCACCATTCTGGAGTGAAAATGATCGGCCGTCCAATGGCAAGCAGCTTTTTTTTTTTATTTAAAAAGTGCATTACAGCTGAGACACAACCTTAAATACGACAATACAACACTTCCTATTCCAATCATCAGCACTTATAATAGTTTATTTTACAGACTTATAATATACTGTTGTTCTATTGGAATTTTTATTTCAAAATGGCCGTGGCGGCATCTAGTGGCTGTTTCCCAAATCGCACTAGAGTGTCGCCTCTTGGTGATGCTATGCTCTTTGGCGAGAGTAAGATTCTTGTAAAAGAGCACTACCTTGATGTTTTAAATCAGTTATAATTAGGAAAAGTTGTCACTTTAAGTTATCACACTCCAGATATCTAAACTTCAAGCTTTCCCTACTCAGGGTTTCGGCAGGTTTCATCAAGTTAAATTTAATTCGGTAACATTATAATAATTAAACACTATGAATAATTTATTAAGCATTAGCAAATAGTCAATTCATCATCTGTTAAGCATTTACTCTACATTAATAGACATTACTAAGTAGTTTATAAATGCAGCTACAAGTGCAGTATTCTTGACTTTCAAAAACACATTTGTAATGTGCTCAATGAATTTATTTTTTATACTTTGTTACTAAGTAATTTTTCATTACTAAATTTAGTATTGCATTGCAAGGCTTAACTATGTTAATTAGTTTAACTGGACGGGTAATTGGGCAAGTTATTGTATAACGATGGTCTCTTCTCTTGACTATAAAAAAAAAATAGCTTAAAGGGGTGAATAATATTGACATTTAAATATTTAAACATTTAAAACTGCTTTTATTTTAGCCGGAATAAAACAAATAAGACTTTCTTCAGAAAAAAAAATATTGTCAGACGTACTGTGAAAATTTCCTTGCACTGTTAAACATCATTTGGGAAATATTTAAAAAAGAAAAAAAGAAAAAAAATCAAAGGGTGGCTAATAATTCTTACTTCAACTGTATATAGTTTATTATCAGCATTATTTCTCCAAATATTATACAGCATTTTGATTGTACCACCCCTACTCAAACTGCGTGAAATGAGAACAAGTTTGTGTAATCACGTTTACATGACCACATTCATTCTTGTCTAATTAAGCCTAATTGGGTTAAAAACATTCATGTACACAAACTCATATCCATTTTTGAGCCAAGTTAGCATCAAACGATGTGCCTTTGTACAATGCATTTTACAAATATCCACCCACACTTCTCATTCCTCTTGTGTGTATCTTCAGCATCTCTCTCTCTCCATTCTATCTCATATCTTCTTTTCACGCTCCACTATATTATACACTTGGCATTTCCATGTAAGGCTGGCTGGGGATGGCAATGCTGACACGTTTATCATTCACATCTCAAAAGGAACACACAAGTGGAGAACAGCAGAGATATACACACGCGCAAACCCTGAAAATAAACCCAAGACATGCTTTCGTGCATTCCAGAGAAATCTCCAAATCGCTCATGTGCTGTTCAATAATATTTAAAAGAGCGATTACAGTCCTGTCGTAGCCTCATGGCACACTGACGCCATCGGGACAAGACAGGGAGGGATTACAAGCCAACAATAAAGTGGGCATGTTGATTCAACCTGCTGCAAAGTGCAGGGCAGGATGTCAAACATGTTCACCAGGGACAAATGGCCTCAGTTTGAAGAGCATTAAATGTATGCACATAGCTTGTTCAAATCAATTAAGCGCAGAGAAAGCATTATAAAGGTCCCATGAAATTAAAGTAACATTTTTTTTAAATGTTAGTGTCAGTATTGTTAGTTTTTAAGTATATCTATAAGCTATTGTGCACCAAAACAGTGACAAAATTCATGTTTAGGAGATTTAAACCCATAAAAACATGTGAAGCCAGCCTGATCTCTCGAGAAAACATGACTACTTTACGTTTTGTTAGTTTAGTGGCAAATTCATTTAAAATCGTAAAAGTTAAAAGGAGGCGTGACATCCAACCCCACCCATAAACTCAACTGTTATTGGGGGATAAGCAAATTGTAATAAATTGTAATTTGAATTCATACAAATCAGCCACTATATTAAAGAGTTATGAATTGCCGTGAGATGCCATGCGTTGGTAAAGCTTGTAGTTTGGCATCTCCACCTAAATGGATCAACGATTTTATTCACGTCACCAATTTTAGCATCAAATCGTGACAAATCAAATGCTCTCTTGTTTCTGACATGCCCCGCCTCCTTCAAGACGCTTCACACTTGATGTGCTTGAGCTCAACCAAACTAAAACTAAATGCTATTGGTTGTTTTTTTAACTACATTATATCCGAGCTACATTTTATCCGTCCCTCTCATTGTGTTTTGGTTGAAATTACATCAAACATAGAATAAAAATGCACATTTCAAAGCACTTCACAGGACCTTTAAGATGCAGGGTAACTTTTTAAATATTACTGAAATCCAATAAGATAAAAAAAAAAAAAACAACATTCTATTTGTCTTAGATCTTATTATTTTGGGACTTGTGGAGCTGCACATCGATGGATTTGCTCGTGTTTGGACTTTAAGCAGTAAAATTTAAACCGAACTAACTAAACTAACTGAACTTCAACTCT
The DNA here is from genome assembly GCF_052040795.2 of Danio rerio. NCBI lineage: Eukaryota > Metazoa > Chordata > Actinopteri > Cypriniformes > Danionidae > Danio > Danio rerio. The sequence continues at coordinate 19,696,348 of NC_141023.1, forward strand.
GAAAACTGAACTGACAAGGTTTCAGTTTGCTAGAACTTGTTAAACTATGTAAAGCTGCTTTGACACAATCTACATTGTAAAAGCGCTATAGAAAAAAATATTAATTGAATTAAATATCTACACTAAGTTATCATTTATTCCTGCATTTTTATTTCAAACAGTCTTGGTTTCCAATTAATAGGAGAATCTCTCTAGGATCCAATGGATCTTGAGATATATAAAATATAAATTTTTGTGTGTTTTCTCAGATCAAAACAATAATTGAAGCAAATAATGCATTGTGTTTTGAGAAAATTGTAACAAAATCAGTTATTCCAGACTGAAAATATATATAGAAAATGTTCTTGCAAAATCCTGGACTGATTAATGGCAGAAAACAAAAGAAGGCAAAACAAAATGACAATTTTCTGTTTCCTGAGAAAGTTATTCAGGTTTGGAAAAAGTCAGGCTTTAAAATAGTTTGGAAAGACTAATGATGAAGTGAACTGCCCTTTAAGCACAACATTTTTAACTTTTTACTATGAAAAACTGTATAATACTGTATTAGCAGAATTTCAATGTCGCATTACAAACACAATATTAATCAGCAAAACTATAAAAAATAATACACATTTAAAGTGAATTGATGATATCGAATGGAAAATAAAATATAACAATACAATAGAATATATAATCTGATGATTGTTTCAATATAAACATTTGCTAAGCCATCAAGTTTATATTCTTTAGAGCAGGGGTGCACAAACATTTTCTTATGAAGGGCCAAAAATCAAACTTGATTGAAGGCTGTTGGCCGAAGGTATACCAAACAGTATTACATTAAATTGTCCATGAGTAATTTATATATATATATATATATATAGTAAAATTATTACAGTACAAATATAAACGACATATTAACAACACTGGAGTTCAGTGCTGAAGACACTAACAGCCCATTCACATGAGGCGTCAGCATCAATGCTGCACATACACTTTAAATGGGTGACATCAAGCGCTGCCAAACTGAATTGTGGATCCGTTGGCACAGCTTCAGCAGTGTTGTTCGTTGTTGGGAATTTCTCAACTTTTTAAGCACCAATGAAAGCATCAGCCAATCAGACCACTTTATGCAAATACCCCAGCTCAAACAGTAGCTGATAGCAGACTAACTTTATTGGCTGACGCTGCTATGATGAATCACATCAGCCTTAACTTCAGACTCACCCTCCATCAAGCTATGACGCTGCAGCTCCATGTGAATCGGGCATAAGCTGCACATGCCATTGATTTGCTTTGCTAGCTGCTGTCTTTTGTATTACTCTCTATCTGTTGAGTGACAGTATTTACATTTTTTAAAATAAACAAAAGGTTACATTAAATTCAAAATGATAAATTCTGTCAGCGATATTCACCCCAAGCAACCCTCCCCATCATTCTCCCTCTCTTCTCAAATGGGACATTGGGCCAAATCAAAGGTTAGCATGGGCTAACTTTGGCCAGCGGCCCCTAGTTTGGCCATCTCTGCTTTAGAAAAACAGACAATCCTGACAAAGCAACTCTTGTTGGACTACTAAATAATAAGAAAAAATATTTCAGTTCTGTTTGGTGCAGAGGTTACACATTCAAGAACAAACAGAGAGCTGACAATACAGCAGCGTGAAAGCCTACAATGTTAATAACATCACTTATAGTCTATAAATGTGTGTGATAAGTGGCAAAACGTAAATGTGTAGTCTATGTATAGTATATAGTAAATGTATAGGCTATAAATATGTGTGATAAGTTGCACAACAGTGGCAAAATGTTTTCAATACACACAAAAAATAGCTAGAGTTGAAACATCTAATCACTGTTTTTCTTTGCCGTGATTTATGACCTGCAAATATCACCGAACAGAGAACTGAAAGATCATCATAATGGCACAAGCGTAGTCTGTTTACAAAGAGAGGTTAGCACTTTGAACGGTTTATTAAAAATTAAAATGTCAAATATCTAATGTTCTGCACACTGTGTATGTATATGTGTGTGTGTGTGTTTGAGAAGGAAAGAGAGAAAGTAGCGGCCATTGTGAATCACTCCAGATGAAAGCACCTTCTTAATGAATAAATAAATAGCAGCATTTTCATTTGCTTTTATTGTAAACGGTGCTGTGAGGCAAGGGCATTGTGTTAACCTCTGTGTCATACATGCAGTGCATCAGCCCACAAATAAAAGACAGAAAGAAAGAAAGAAAGAAAGAAAGAAAGAAAGAAAGAAAGAAAGAAAGAAAGAAAGAAAGAAAGAAAGAAAGAAAGAAAGAAAGAAAGAAAGAAAGAAAGAAAGAAGTTGAGTTCAAGCTCGGTTAGAGAACAAGAACAACAGACAGTCTTGGGTTTTGGAGATGAGATTCACGATGTTGAGAGGGTGCAGAAGTGCATTATGGGAGCTGGATGTTGAATAGTGATGGGTTTGGGGGGAGGAGATGCAACCTTTGCAAAGAAAACAGAAAAGCAAAAACAAGAGTGTCAGGAATGTGAAGCAGACCCTCAACATAACTTCACCAAAGAGGCCCAAGATGCACCAAAACATCCCAATCTCACTCACAGAGAGAATGAAAACTTGATTTAAGATCCATAGTATTGGAAAATGATTTTAAAAAATGTAATGATCATAATAAAATTAACAGTTAATATATATTTTTCTGATCTTGTTCAATCTAAAAAACAAAAAGGTGCAAACATTCAAACTTTAAAACATGAGTAAACATTTCAGAAGCCATTAGTATTTATTTTCATATTAAGATGCATGGACCCATCCAATTGGTCAAGTTTGGACAACCTACACATACAACACACAAATGCTTGGCACATAAATGTAATTTTTTGCACTTTTCTAAAATATGGATACTGCATATTATTATTGCATGCACTTATTGCAATAACAGTTGTTAACCACATTGCTTCCATATATAGTGTAGCCCTAATATATATAAACAATGTGGTTACAATATTGTAGCCAGGTTGCTGGTTCGAGTCCAGAGTGGACCAGGTGGAATTTCTGTGTGAACTTTGCTTGTTCTACCCATTTTCACGTGGGTTTCCTCCAGGTACTCCGGTTTCCCCCACAGTTTCAAGACATGTGCTATAGGGGAATTGTATAAACTAAATTGGCCATAGTGTATGAGTGTGTGTGTGAATGGGAGAGTGTATAAGTGTTTTGCAGCACTGGAGTTCACGAGTTAGTTTACTCTCAAAGCTGATTTGTTGCCGGAAAGGCATCCATTCCATAAAACATGTCAGAGAAATTGGTGGTTCATTCCACTGTGGCAACCCCTGATAAACTAGGTACTAAGTTGAGGGAAAGTGAGAGAGTGAGCCTTGTCGTTACATTTAACATTATATTTTTTTATATGTAAAGGAGGAGCTTTTCAGGTAGTTCAACCCAACACAACAGATATCTGTCATCATCCTTGCTTGTATGTACTGTATAACTAACTTTATTGGAGAATGTTTATGGAGAAATGTTTACTTCTCAAACTTTCAAGCCACAGATTCTCTCCATTATTTCTCATGCATGGCTACTGTAAACAAAGGCGCCAGATATACAGTAAACGCATTAGTGCCAAGTGTCTTTCTGTAGCTTCAGTTCTCAGTGCCCACAGATGCAGATCAATGCTTTGCACTTGGGTCTTCCATTACAGCATCTGACGCCTAATAAACTAGATATATACTGTATGTATATATATATATATATATATATATATATATATATATATATATATATATATATATATATATATATATATATATATATATATATATATATATATATACACACAACAATTCTGTCTGGATCCCGAATCTGATTGGCTGATAGCCAAGATATATTTAAGTAATATTAGCATCCTTACGGCCTTTTTACCCTTTGTGTATTACTCCGCCCAAATACAGGCAGCAACAGACACTACAGTTTGACAAATATTACTGCTGTTAGTCAACCAAATATACTTTTGAGGCTTTTTTAGTCAAGAATGTAGTTGTTTAGATTATAACTATTCAGTTTATTTGCAAGAATAGTGCCTATTTTTAAATATTTACAATTTCTGAGAGACAGCTCGTCTGTGACAGTTGACGTTTTCTATCCACAAGATAGCGACAGAACCACATAATAAGCCCTTACGCTTAAAAGATATAACAGTCTGATTTCTAACTATAGCAGATCAAATCAATATTAAACTGGTAAGCACACCTGCCAACACTTCCGTTTTTCATGGGAGTATGAAACCCGCTGCATCCTGTTCTCAACCTTACCCCCGAACACCCTCTCCCCCCCAGTTTCCCGGGTTTTTAGAGACAGGTTGGCAAATTAGATGATCTCTCTTTTGTATGTTGTAGTGCTGTATTTATACCGATTTGCTCGCATTTCAGGAATGTGTGTTGTGTTGGCAGATTGAAATAAGAAAAGTCCGCATGTGTTTAGCGTTTTTCCTTAGGGACTCTATAGTGCTCAGTGAGTGTCATCTTTCGGATGAGAAATTAAGGTCTATAGTCTATGGTCGTTAAAAATTCCAGGATATCCTTTGAAAAGAGTAGGGTTTAACCCCGGCACCCTGGCCAAATTTGCCCACTGGCCTCTGTCCATCATGGCCTCCTAACCCTCTCCATACCATAATTGGCTTCATTACTCAGTCTCCTCTCTAGCAATCAGCTGGTGTGTTGTGTGCAGTCTGGCACAATATGGCTGCCGTTGTGTCATCCAGGTGGATGCTGCACACTGGTGTTGGATGAGGAGATTCCCCCAATGTGTAAAGTGATTTGAGTGTCCAGAAATGAGCTATATAAATGTAAGGAATTATTATTATTATTATTATTATTATTATTATTATTATTAATTTCATTAGCCAATGCATAAAGTAACATATTCAGAAAGTGTATTTAATTGATATGGTACTTTTAATAAGATTTGTATGTTTATTACTTGAAATGTAAATCATGGAAATTTTGCTAGGTAGCTTTCGCAGTGTTAAAGATAATGTTAAGAGAAAGCTATATACAGATTCTCCCTCATCAGAGAAATTGTAAAGGGTAGACAAAAGAAACGTGTGACTGGGAATGTGACTGGAAACACACTCCAGGTGTGACTGGGAATGTCACCTGTGATCGGATTAATAAAATTGCATCTTATTGTTTGCAGGTATGAACAGATCTCTCACATGATCTCTCTCTCTGTTCATTTGCCTGTCACAGCTGATTCAGTGTAGAGACTAGAAAGTCTAACATGTAAAAACTGACAAAACTTCAGACAAATATTGCGCTGCAAAGAGCAAAGCTAGTGTAAACTTAATAAGCAGGATAATCAACAGCTTGCTCTGCTGCGCATTGTGTGGTCCATCGCCTCCACATCGTGTATTAAAATTCTTTAACGCACGGCAAGCTGTTGATTATCCCTTACTTATGTTATCTTACATATAGTATCATCAGAAAGTTGTGATCTCTTTATAAATGAATCATGATTGATTTGGAATTATGCTTTGCTATATGCTTTTTAAGACTAATAATAAGAATAAGAATTTTTTGTTTAAAGGCTAGAGAAATGTGCACTGGCCAGGCGTTCTGACAGTAAGACTGGCTCATTAGCAGCTGTTGTGTGACAAATCACAGACTGATTTGGACCTACTGGTGCGCCAGTGGCTGTTTCATTTTTTTTTTGATCTACCAACAAGCTGCTAATAAGCTTCAACTGCAAATGCTTGCTGCTGCTTCGATGGAATCATTAAAATGTTCAGTCAACATGGCGTGTTCAGAAATGTGTGCGTGTGTGTTTTTTAAGCTAATAGGGTGAACTGATTAAAGTACCCAAGAGAGCAGTGGATTTGCTGCAGAATCAGCAGTTGCTGTCTGTACACATCTCTTCATTTTAGTCTTAGTTTTAGAGTCACCAGTCTGTTGCTGTCAGTTAGAAGTGACGAATAAGTTGATTAGCTGGTGCTGTGTCAGTCGTTCAGGAGGAGTTACCAACAAACAGTCAGCAGTTAGTGCTAAAGTACCAGCACTTCTTCCTTCCCTTTGCTCTATCCAGCAACTCTCAATTTAGCTTTCACTAGACTCTGGGGAATGAACAGATGGATGAGTGGATATCAGAAGAGGTGCATGAAGGTGAAAGGGTGTTTAATTTTTTAAAGGAATTCAACCTTCTTCGGTTCCGGCACTTGTGAGCTCACGCATTCACATTTTGCTCTACATGAAGAGCAGTCACGCCATCTGCGAGAGTCTGAGTGGCTGTTCAGGGGCAATTCCCAGTGGACCGTGCATCTGGTCCAAGGCAATAAGGCATAAACCATAGCAAATTTTAGACCTTCACTCTATGCTCTATGATCTTATTTCTTACTATTGATACTTTTCAAGTTCCCCATCCACCTAAAAAGCCTTATTTCGCATACATTTAAAAATTATGTTTACTGTTTGTTAAATCTACTTATTTAAAATGAGCTTGAAAAACACAATTCTTGATATTCTTTTTGGTTTATGTTCAATCCACTTAAAAATGTAAAACTAACAAGTTAACTTAAATCATTCATGTTGTCTCAGCTTAAATAAATGGTGTGCAGCATTTATTTTGCAGTGTACTGTCAGTGCAGTTGCGGTTTAAAATGCCATTTTTAAAGACAACACACTGAGTTGTTACATAAACAATTCTGGCAATGTAGTTGATGATCTAAATGCAGTGTCTTTATAACAAGAATCGTCAGGCAGGTAAAGGTCATAACAAGAACAGACAGAAGCTTGCAGGTAATCCAAATCAGTAGTCGGGGTCACGAGCGACGAGGTCAGTACAGGCAGCAAAAAACATCAAACAATAAACAAGGCAAGGGTCAGGAAACACGGCAAGGCAAGACAGTGAAATGCTTCGTAATGCTACAGAAAATAAACAAGACTAAGCCAAGTGTACGTGTAAAATGCATTTATATTCCTGCTAATCAGTCTGTCATGAGCTTCCAGCTGTGTGTGAGTAATCATGGGGATTCAGGAACTGGTGTGTGTGAGGTGCATGATAGTATTTGTGGTCCAGTTCAGTGGCAGATGTTTAGTTCTCCAGCAATCTGCAACAGCTAAATTGCTGGTGATTGTGACAACAGTTTTGTACAAATTTTTGCAATGTTTTATAAATGTCAAGAAAAATCTTAAACCTTGACTTTTTGCTCTATTGTATTTATGCTTGCTTGCAATTCGTTTCTTATTTATTTATACATGTTTTATAACAAAAACACCCCAATCAATTTAAATTATTATTATTATTTTCAAAATAGAGCTATTCAAGCCATCTGGTGAAATTGTATTCATATCGCAATATATCACAAAAAAGCAAAATATTGCAATGCCAGATTTTACCAATGTCAAGCAGCCCTACTACTGACTTTTATTGTATGAAACATTTTTAAAAACATCTTCCATGTTTCACAGAAAAGTCAGCTTCACATATTTGAAACAAGAAGGCTACTAAATCTAGAAAGATTCTTGAATGAATTATTAAATAAAACAGACAGTCTAATGTCTGTAGCACATGTGCCTGTGCATATAGCGTGCTCACTATTGTTGAACCGCATTTAACTGTGACAGCAGACGAGACATTGAAATATTTACTGTTTGCCTCACGCACATTTTCTCACACTGTCTCAGGGCTTCTCTCGAGCATAACGTTCGGTCAGATCTACCCTCTGTAGGCCGAGAGAATGCGATTTCGAAATACCACATCCCCCGTTGAGGACACTCAAAATGTAGGACGCCCCTCAAGAGACCGAAGACCATAGCATTTCCAGGTTTTCATAGAAAGCATGCACAGACTATGATAAACAATCTTCAGTTTGACAGATTTGTTTTACGCTTTAGTGAACTAAAAAAAATTTGAAAAAAAGTCTGAATTACTAGCCCTTCAGAATTTCAGTAACTGACAATTCATAGTAGCACAAGAAAAAAAGTGATGTAATTGATGCATATTAGGACAACAGACCTGATGTTTTTATTTCAAGCATTACCTGTCACCAGTGATAATGCAAATCAGCACGTTTTTTGTTTCACACAGCTGCTGAAATAGACCAGTGGTTTATTAAATTAGCATTTTCACATTTAAATAGTCATAATAATGATAATCATAAATAATATTATTTTGTCCCAACCAATTGATGCTTCACCAAAAGTTTAACAGATAGCACAAGAACAGCAGAAAGAGTTTGGGTAACTTTGCTGAGTTTGTGAAACTTTAATGACTTCTGTTTGTTCTCCCTAGTCTCTTTCTTTTTTTTTTTTTTTGGTAAAACTACAACAAAGAGGGGGGAAGTATATATTCACATTCACTTTAACATGTTCAATTCAACCAGCAGTAAAATGTAAATAGCTCTTATAGAAATCTCAATATGCATTTGAGGTAAATCAAATAAATGAGACCATTTGAATCAAATACTAGCAAAATTACCATAATTGTGTGAGCATCAGCATAACAAGTAAGCCATGAAAATGTGTTTGTTCTACAAAGTGTGGTTTATTTATAAACTAATTTCAAAAGGATCACAAGCTTATGATTGAACACAGCTGGTCCGAACCAGTCTGCGTTTCTGTACGGAGTTTGCATGTTCTCCCCATTTTTGCATGAGTTTTCCTAGGGTTTTCCGGTTTCCTCCCACTGTCCAAAGACATACACCATAATTAAATTGACTACTTCAAAATAGCATCCTAAGGCAACTTTTAGTCAGCTATATCTTAGCAGTTCACAAGCAGGGGAGTTCTCGAGACCAACTTGAGCTCAAACTCTCCTCTCGCCCTTCAAACTGGAATTTTGTTATATTTTTGACATCAATTGTGGGCCGGATGGAGGATCAGGGCGGGCCTTAAATGGCCCCTAGGCCAGGAGTTTGATATCCCTGCTGTAAACATTTTAAAAAATATTGCATAAAGGGGCAAATAATATTGACCAAAAAATTATTTAAAAAAATTAAATAAAACTGATTTTATTCTAGCCAAAATAAACCAACTAAGACTTTCTCCAGAGGAAAAAAAAAGGAAATATTGTGAAACATTTCTTGCTCTGTTAAACATCATTTGGGAAGTATTTGAGAAAGAAAAAACTGTATTTAATGCAAATGCTCACAGATTACTGGAGTATTTAACTGGCACTGGCATCCTCATACAAGCAAATATGCCAACTTGTGAGCTTATACTTGCAATCTAATTAACCAAGTGCACTATTGTTTTCTGCAGTAGGAAGGCATGGCTACATATGTCTCCTATGATGTCATAGACAAGAAAGGGTTTTACTGTGTGTTTTTTCTACCCTTTTTGCACAAATGCACAACTCTGAATTGGTCCAGACACAAAACGGCACCTCAGAACTAAAAGCCTACTTGCAGCATTCCGGAACTGTTTCCAAGGCGCCTTACAATTGACAACAGATTGAAGGGTTAGTGGGAAAATGAGGCATTTGTGTCTCAGGCTGAATGTAGTAGTGATTGCAGTTAAATGGTTAGGGCAGGCATGAGGGGAACGGGACGCTCAGAGCTCCAGGCAGAACGGCTCGACGCTCCACTCAGCCTGGCTAAAAATGGAAGATGCATGTTCTTTAGTGAGAAAAACTTTTCCCTGAACATCTCATTTGATCCCAAATGAAGAGGTGCATAATGTATAATCTTGTTGTTTAAAGGATTCATTTAGTGCTCATGATAATCTTTTATTTACTGTAAGGCATTTATAAAAGTTACTACTGCTTATGCACAAATGTGAATAAACTGATCTAACTCTGTACTAGGCTTATGATGGCATGGTATCATTATGGTATTATCAACATATAAACCTAAGCAAAAAAAAGTTATTTTAAATAGTATAATTAACACAGAAACACATTTTATTAGGTACACCTTACGAGTAGAGGGTTGCTAGGGTGCCGTAAGTGGTTGTCAGGGTGTGGCTAGTAAGTTGAAAGGTCATCTGTGATTGGCAGATTGGTAGAGTTAAATGAGCCCAGCCTTAAGTCTCTATGACAGTCTGGTGCAAAGTTATGAGGTCACAAAGTTTGGTTTTATATATATATATATATATATATATATATATATATATATATATATATATATATATATATATGTATATATATATATATATGTATATATATATATATATATATATATATATATATATATATATATATATATATATATATATATATATATATATATATATATATAAAATATATATATATATATATCGGCGTTAATGTGCTGTGCTAACGCAAAAATATTTAAAAAATATTGCCGTTAATCTATTGTCAAAGTTGGATTGGGAGCTGGGTCTATTCTACGCAAGCTATGATGACTTTCACCTTGATATTTTAGCGTGGATGTATACCTGAACAGTGAGCCGTCTGTCAAAAAAGTGAATCAAATCAGCAGGATGCCCAAATGGATCTTTCACTTACTTCGAAGACACTACTGACTAGGTTTATATGGACATCTGTAGTCTAGATAATATTATAATTAAGGTGTTTACGTGAAGTGATTTCATGTAAGAGTTTCCTGTAGTTTTAGGTGTTGAAACTGCAGTTCAGCAGTTTTACTTTAACTCATGAACATTTCATTCATGCAAAAACTGGGGTATTACACAAATAAGGTGTAAGGACTGGTGAGAGTGTTATGGAATTTAATAACGAACGTCAATTGGAAAGACAAAACTTCTGCATTTCTTAATACCATTTCTGTTTAGCTTAGCTATGAAAAAAAATCGCTTTGGAGCTTATGTAGGCTTACAGTTCACAATTCATTTTTAACTGAATAAACAGTTAGTAAACACAAATATATCTTATTTAACATCATTTATTTACATCACCAATTATCATAGTAGAACAGTTTCTCAAGCAGTTTGTGATGCATTTTGAAAACAGCAGATGAGCCCCTGGTCTAATGAGCCACCTGGCTTGAGAAACCTGTTCTCAAAGACTTATTATTTGGGTTGCACACATATTCTGAATTCAAATGAGCCATTTTAATCTAGATCAATTCCAAGACTACAGTGAGATTAATTTAGACAAAAAAATAAAATAAATCTATGCTCGCCTAAAACACACACATACACACACATCTAGATGGTATATATGAAATGTGTGCATTATTGTGCAATCTAATATTTCTTATCAGATAAAAAACTTATCATATTTAGCCATGCGCATATGTTTTTCTATGTTGTGCATTTTCAAAATGTATGTATATCTTGCAATTTCTTTGCATTTTTAATGCAATTTTAGTTGTAAATAGTTAAATGGAAAGGGCAGCTCGGTGGCTAAGTGGTTAGTACTGTTGCCTCACAGCAGGAAGGTTGCTGGTTCGAGTCGCAGCTGGGCCAGTTGGCATTTTAGTGTGGAGTTTAGATGTGTTCCCCGTGTTAGTGCGGGTTTCCTCTTGGTGCTCTGGTTTCCCCTACAGTCTAAAGACATGCGGTATAGGTAAATTGTATGACCTAAATTGCCCGTAGTGTATGAGTGCAAGTGTGAATGTGACAGTTTATGGGTGTTTCCCAATGCTGAGTAGCAACTGGATGGGCATCCTCTGTGTAAAACATATTTCGGAATAGTTGGTAGTTCATTCAGCTGTGGCAACCTCTGATAAATAAGGGACTAGGCCAAAGGAAAATAAATGAATAAATGAACAAATGAATGAATGCATGCATGGAAAATGGCTACTGCAACACTAACTCACTAACTCAACCAAATATTACTGCTAATGTGTTCTTTCTCTTGATTCCTCTAGTGGTGAGAGTGGACGGAGCGACTCAGCCTGACTCTCCTCCAGCTCAGGCCTAACCAGCGAGGAAGAGGAAGCTACGTTATCAATATATCAATAGAGAGAGGAAGAAAGTTAGACTGGAGAGGAGAAAGCAAGCAGAATGAGGAGAATGGAGAAGTTAAAGCCATGACGGCCAACCGGCGAGGTACGCCGAGACTTAAGTGACCAAACCTTTGATCCTGTTGAACCCAGCTTGGACAATTCATTGATGAGCAGATTCAACAGCACCAATGGATCCACAGCGATCTTCAGACTCACTGGCCTAAAGTAGCAACATCTAAATAAACATATGCCTATTACTCTGAAGACCATGATGTATACGAGACCCACCACAAACTCTGATGAATGTTTTACACATACTCTCAGATGTAGTAACGTGTCCTTGTGACACAAACTCTGGATGCTTCACTAAAGGAAGTAAAAAGACGTCTATTTAAGGCTTGGTGGATATCTCAAAGTTTAGCAGCCGCACTGTGGTTCCTCAACCTGGACTGATCTAATAAGGATTTAGTTTTTTGCCTTATCTTTGAAGTATTAATACATTTTTTGTCTATAGCATCAAGGCCCTTTATTTAATCTGAATTGTAGCCGTTTTCAGCCCTGCGGGATTGTATGCATTTAACAAGACTATCGGTCACCATCTAGTTTCTCAAAGCGACTGATCAGCGCAGGTCAGTGTTTATAGGCAACAGCAACGCACGACTGTGACATTTGCTGACCTTTGCTAATGTAATGACTCAGATCTATACTTAGCTAGCCGTCTCTTTTCTCTCTTTCACACTCTCTGACAGCTATTTCTCTATAAAAGACACACACACAAAGCGTGTCACATTCCCTGCCTTCCTCTAGTCATCACAGATTAGGTTTCATTGCCTACATGCTCTCGCTTTACCTCTTCGGAAATCTGAGTCACAACGCAAACACAAAACCAGAGCTATTTTCAGGCCGTCATCTTTATGTCCTATCATTAATTCAACCATACTTTTTTTTAATTTCAGGGTTTGATAGAATTGTGTGGAAATTTGGTTCTGAATCAGATTTAAATTAACAGCCAAGTGGCTGGATTCACAAAACTCCATAAGAAAATAAAAGACTTCTTAAATGACATTGAATGAAAAACGTTGGGAATATTTGTGACCTTAGACCACAAAACCACTATGTCAGAAGTGTCAAATTTTTAAAATTGCAATTTATACATCATATAAAAGCTAAACAAATAAGCTTTCCAATAATGCATGTTTTGTTTTGATAGGACAATATTCATCCATTCCGAATGTTATCACTTTGATCAAATGGTCGTTATCAGTGGTTAGCAGCTGATAGGTATGGGCCAGTAGGGGCCTTCTGCACCTACTGGTAGGCTCGTAAGGCTGTTATAATCCATCTACATGGTTAATGAGTTTTGAGTTGCCTTAACTTATTGGGTTTTACAGTACTCAATTTGAGATCTCTTCATTTATTGGGTTTTACTGTGCTCAAACTGCTTCGTTTACTCAAATAGATTTCAAATAAAAGTTTACAGTACTCATTAGGATTAGTTTTTTTACTTAAACCATTTAAGGAAACCAATTGCAGCAAACCATTTAAGTTACCTTAACGCTTTGGGTTTTACAGTGTAGTATTATTAGGGATGTGCAACAATTTCTGAGGTAATAATTAGTCTTGATGTAAACAATTATCTGTCAAGAATATCAAAACTGAAAACTAAGTAATAATTGAATATATTTTAACTTTACCACATGAAATACAGAAACTTACAGTATTTTTTTTAAAGCTGATTTTTGTGAATCCAACCCTTAGGTTCTGTGATAATTACAATAATTATTGTTCTAGTACATTTGAAGAAATCTCATTCACCTCTGAATAAATTGTCTTAACAATTTACTAATCAAGAAATCTAATACAAAACAACATATTGCCTTTTTTGTAATTTAAGTCTTAAAAAGTAATTAACTTATATTGAAGAGATATGAAAGTGACGCAAACAACTTCAGTATCACAAATCTTAAATAAACAAACCAATATTATTAGTTCACTGACAATTCATATTACAGAGTTATCAAATGTGCAGCCAGCACTATGATATCCCATTATACCTTCAACTTCTTTGGATTTAAATCTCATTTCTTAATTCATCGACTCTTATCATAGCTCTTGATGAATCTGTCTGTCTAGGTTTTCCTGGTCTCCACATTTGCTCTTTCTCACTCGTTCTGTCTACATGTTTCATTGCACAAACGCTGATGCAGAATCAAATGCCATAATGTGGTTTGAATTACACAGCCATCTCAGAAGTCATGTGCTGGAACAAGTCATGATCAATGAGAGTTGAACTAAGGACACGACATTGACCTGTACTAAATGGGAAGAAGAAGAAACTATTTTAATATCATAGTATCACCTTCAATGTACAGTAAATAAGTATGGCCTTACCAAGCAACTCAAAAAAGAAAACAGTACTAAAAATAGTCTGCTTCCTGTTTTCAGTCTATCCAGTGGGATATTGCACCCATAAATATGTTTTAGGGACCCAACAGACACACACACATACACACAAAATATCTAATGGATTGTCGTTCGTTGCATTTCTAATGCGCTCGCTGTCAGGCTCTGGAATAAACATGAGCAGCATTAGTGAGACATTCCTGTCAGGCAGGTCGTAATTACCCCTGAAGCTTTCTGTTTCTCTTCCCCACAGTCAGTTCACTCTCACGGGGGGCTCTGTTCTGCTCAGCTTCCCTTGCCTGGAGCTCTGCTTCTCCATTCTGGGAATCACTATCCAACTTTTCTGTTCTCAGCTCCAAATTCCAGTATCGAAGATATTTCTACAAGAAAGTAACTTTTTCTTAAAACAAAATTATCAGTCATTGTGCAAAAATTTAATTAATCACCTTAAAGTGCCCCATTGTGCTTTTTTCAGATTTACTTTACATGCATTTGCAAAGGATGAGGATTATTACTGTTCGTATTTCTCAGCATTAGAACTAGAATTAGTTTCCAACTGCTCTGTAAGCAGTCAACCAATCACAACTTACTGGGTCATCTGACCAATTAAAGCAGAGTAAAATTTCAGAAAGGAGGGGCTTAGAGAATCCTTAAATGAACCATTTCAGACACTGTGAAAGAGCTAAAGCAGCAATCTGTATTTTAAAAAAAGTGCTTTCGACCACAGATGGATGTAAACTTATTTTAGGACAAACTTTCACTATAAATTTACATTATTAGTTATTTTACTTTAAAAAAATCAAGTAAACCTATTGGCTTACAAGCAACAAGTTGACTTAGTCCGCATGGACCAGCTGCGATAGTTTTTTTTTTCCACATTGCGACGCAGTTCCTAGAGAAACAGTATATTAAATGAGAAAACAGTGGGTGTGGCTTGTTTTTTTTTCAATTGCAAGCTGAGTGAATGTAGTACAGTAGGCACTTCAATCAGAAAGATTAAAAAAGACACACCCTGCTTACCATTTCTCTTAGTTGTCATAGTGCTGTCAAAATAGACATTTGGAGGGGCGCGGTTAAGTATGTTGGCCACGCCCAATAGCTTGGACAGAAATAATCTGAGAATTGAACTGAAAACAAACAGAAAGTGCATTTTAAGATGTCAATAGAGTGGAGGAACTACGACATCAATTTGTATGCAAAAACATACAAATTCATACAAATTAGCCACTAAATTAAAAAGTTACGAATTGCCGTGGGATTGCGTTGGGATTATCTGGTTGGACAAAACGTGTAAGTCTAAGGAACAGTGTTTGAACACAGAGCTTATTCTTTGCAATCTTCGAAAAGGCTAAGGGAAAATTCTATAGATTTATGCTAGCAGCCGATTAGCCTACAAGGTGACGTCATCATTCCTCTACTCTATTTAAAAGGCAAACTTTTTTTTTTCTTAATGACATGAGCAGATTAATTGTTCACCACAAATCTAGCAATGTAAGCTGGCAAAATAAAAATGGTTAGTTTTGATTGTATGTGTACTTTAAAGAAAGTGAGTAAATCTGTTGTAACTTGCAACTGTAAAGCAATGGGTTAACACTTATTTTTTTAATAAAAACAAAAGGGACATGGACTATTCTCTGAGGTCCAGTTATGCTATTAAAACTTCAACATAAAGAACACCATCATTTAGAAGTGACTGACTGTTTTCTGTCCTGTTGAATGGGCGTGGCCAATTATAGACTCAGAAATAAACGCCCACTGCTTTAATTGGCTTACAGTTTAGAATAATAACATTGCCAAACAGGGGGGCGACGTGGTGGCGCAGTATGTAGTGCTGTCGCCTCACAGCAAGAAGGTCGCTGGTTGGAGCCTTGGCTGAGTCAGTTGGCATTACTGGGTGGAATTTGCATGTTCTCCCCGTGTCCGCATGGGTTACCTCCAGGAGCTCTGGTTTCCCCCACAAGTCCAAAGACATGCAGTATAGGTTAATTGGGTAAGCTAAACTTGTCTGTAGTGTATGTGTGTGAATGAGTTTGTATGGATGTTTCCCAGTGATGGGTTGCAGCTGGAAGGGCATCCGCTGCGTAAAGGCTGAGGCAACCCCAGATTAATAAAGGGACTAAGCTGAAAAGTAAATGAATGAATGAATTGTCAAACAGGCAGTGACGTAGAAGTAGGTGTGAATCTACTCTGGAGGTGGAGCTTATCCACTCTATCACATCACTAGATCTAGAACCATTCAAAATCGATGGTTATGTCAGACTGCCTTCAATATAAGCTATTTTTAGAGGAACTGCAATGTTTTGAGCTTCAAAACTTACAGGATGTTTTATAGTACTACAAGTCCTCTAATGTCTAAAGACCAAGGGATTTTTGGTTTCTCAGTAAATGACCCCTTTACAATATCACACAAGGGGCACTTTAAACTGCGATGACCAGCTGATAGCTGTATTTAATGTCCTCTATCAGCTACCAGTTTAATATTTTCCAATTAGGACCATTATTCCAGTACTCAGTGCTAGTCTTGGACTGGTTTAAACTATTACACTACAAATTAAGTTCCAACCAGAAGTCATGCATCAGCTTATAGTTTGATATATGAGCAGTTGGAACATCTTTGCCTGTTGTTTTTTTGGCAAGCAGGTCCCTCCATTGGCTTTTATACGGTTTAAGTAGTTTGCATCTCCCCTGGCGCTGCACTTTCCATTAAATCGGGCAGCGAAGCGTATCATTGGCTCCCAGAGTTGCTCGCATGCTAGCATTTAATGCAGATCATGGGTTGAACGTTCACTCACGGGGCAATTCTGCTCTGATATTACTTGAAAAGAACCTGCCGAGATCAAGATAAAATCGCTTGTCTGAATGCACTGAGAGCAGATTGGGTTGTGTTTATCCCATGCCTTTTTTCCTTTATTGCAGAGCAGAGAAGTTGGCAGACATTGTAATGACAGTACAATAGAAATCGGAGTGACTGATGCTTCTCAGGGGGCGGTGGTGTGATGTATAATATTTTGAAAATATGGCTATATTTTCATAGACTGTAAAATTGATTGGTTGTTCTAATAATGTGTTCTGAGAGTATAAGCGTGAGGAAAAGCCATGTGTTTCACATATATTACAGCCATCAGGCGTCGATGCATTAATCAGTGAGCATCTAAAACAACTGAAGTAAACAAGTGGATTGATTCTTTATTCAGGAATGTGCCAAAGTTGCCGTAAATAAAACACCTCCACACTAAAATACCCAGTGTGGATAAAATGGTTATAAATCTCCATTTGTCAGCCAGAAAGTGTGTCAGAGGGAAAAAATTGTCTTATTTTCGATTTCAGCCCTGTCACTTCATATTTTCTCATTTCTACATCAGTAATTCATATTTTTATATATATATAAACTGCATTTTTGTTGTTGTTTTTATATTATTTTAAACAGATTTATTCTTTGAGAGCAGTATTTTCTAGAAACTGTTTACTTTCGTAGCACTTACAACAGATTGAATTTGAACACTCAAAGAGTGTCCATCACCAGAAAGTGCCTGTGGACTGTCAGGTGTCTTTGAGAAATGTTCAACGCGTTTGATTTAATGTGTAATATTTGCTTACTTATGTTACTTGTGTGTTTCATGTTAATTGTTTGTGATTTTTGTTCCTAAACCGTTGGTACTTTTTAATTATGTTGATAAAAATGTTGATGAAGATTAAAAACAGTACATTAATCATTATCCAGGTAAAACACATCCAGGTATTTTTATCTTTCGTGTTTTCGAGAACTGCAAACATGTACTAATTAGTATTATGTGTTGTTATCCAGTTAAAATATCTAGACATTCTTAAAACAAGATTTCAATTCTTACCACTTTTTAATTTTTTTAATGATTTATGTGCATAAACCATATAAATGACATTGGATTTATGGTTCAGATGACTCAAAAAAAAAAATCTATTACTGAAAAATTTCCATATTTTCTGATATTTAGTTGCAATCAGAATTATAGAAACCCCCTTTGAAATTATTTTAGTTTTTTAAATATTTCCCAAATGCTGTTTAACAGAGCTAGGACATTTTTACAGCATGTCTGAAAATATTTTTTTCTTACGAAGAAAGTCTTATTTGTTTTATTTTGGCAAGAATAAAATCAGGTTTTAATTTTTTTTTAAAAACATTTTAAGGTCAAAATTATTAGCCCCTTTAAGCTATATATATTTTTAACACTTTACAGAACAAACCATCATTATACAATAACTTGCCTAATTACCCTAACCTGCCTTGTTAACCCAATTAACCTAGTTAAGCCTTTAAATGTCACTTCAAGCTGTATAGAAGTGTCTTGAAAAATATCTTGTCAAATACTATGTACTGTCATCATGACAAAGATAAAATAAATCAATTATTAGAGATTAATAGTTAAAACTATTATGTTTAGAAACGTGTTCAAATTTTTGTTCTATCTGTTAAACAGAAATTGGGGGAAAAATAAAATGGGGACTAATAATTGAGGGGTTCAATAATTCTGACTTCCACTGTACATGGGTGTTTTTACATTTATTATGTGTTCAAATTGCTTTATGTGACTTTGATCTCTGCTTTGACAACCCTTGAGGTTAAAAAGTTGAACTAAGTGCATTTTAATGACATCTTTATATGTTTGAATTATTTAATGTTCGGGTTGTTGATGCAAATTACAGCAGAAAAACCGGTTATGAGCTGTCAGTACTTTTACATCAAAAGCCGACAAGTTCTCATAATGCAATTGGAAAGCATAAACAACTGGGACACACCCATGAATGACAAAATACAGATAACAGTTTTTTTAAAGTGTAGGTTAAGCATATATATATATATATATATATATATATATATATATATATATATATATATATATATATATATATATATATATATATATATATATATAAATAAATAAATAAATTAATTAATTTGGTTTTAAGGATGTTCAGATTATTTTTGCTGGAGACATGTTTGCAGTGTGAAGAGACATTTACTGTATACGTCACATCAGTCCTGTTATGGGAACATACTGTATGATGTACACTGAAAGCATCACAGGAATATCACTGTTAATCCACATCATTCACTTAACAGCGCAACCTAATGTACAGAAACCGCGAGTTCTTCACCTAATGAGTGGCAATATTTGATAATCCTGCGTTTCACAGATACGTTTTTATGAAAAGGGACTGTACATTAACTATTAGCTCGAATAGAGACTATATCACATTTAAGAGACTCAACCTTAGGATGTTAGAAAAGAGCCTTTACATGATGCTTTAGGAAACCAGTTGCCCTACAGTAGAGCTGAATGTCCTCTGTATGTAACCCATGCTGTTCACTTGCATTGTGAAAAAAAATGTTCCTGGAGTTGTTATGACAGTACACTTATGTAAACAAGAAAGCATTAGAATTCTATTAAATGATAAAAAAAACAAACAAACAAATATGACTGCTATGTGTGTTTTCATCATTAACTATGTCAGTGGTGTAAAGTCACTAACTACAAATACTCAAGTTACTGTAATGGAGTTGTTTTTCCTCAGGAGTTGTAATTTTAAAAATGGGTACTTTTACTTTCACTTGAGTACATTTTTATACATTGCTGTATCGACTCTTTTACTTCACTATTTTCCTTCCACCTGCAGTTACTACTTTATTTTTTGCTTATTTTTTAAATATTTGATTGGATAAGCAGAATTATAAGTCATATGATCCTTATCCAATCAAATCACACAGAAAATTTGGATCAGAACAACCTCAAGACATGGGTGCTTAATGAATGCAGCAAATGTGAAAGTAACAAATATGTCCAAGAAGACACTAAACCACTACATGCAATTCTCAAAAGACTTTAGATGATGATGAAGATAAAGACATCTACTGAATGAGGCATGAAAACAGCAAATAGCCTTAATCGATCACTAAGTGAAGTTTCACAAACTAATTTCGAGAGGAGCTCGTGATATAATTGACTACAGCTGATCCTCATCGCTAATCATTAGCTAGCCTATCGGATCTTTCCAAAATTACTATAAATATTCTGCCTAAACTTTATTCCTTATCTTTGTTTCAGCGGGAGGGCCAATGGTTCAAGTTCTAATCAAGCCAGTCAGTACTCTGCACGAAGTTTGCATGTTCTCCCCGTGTCGCCGAGTTATCCGGTTTCCTCCCACAGACTAAAAACATGTGCATAAGCAAATTGTAATAACAGTCCAGCACTTAAGGCATACATATTGATTCAAATAAACAACAATATTAACCAAAGTATAGGTAAAAATGAACTAGGGGCTCTCGAGAAATTCCTGATCTCGTATTCCTCCTAATGCTCATTGAACAGGCGAAAACCTCGGGCTCATCTATCTCCGTGCTCAGGGTTCTCTCCCAGGACAGCATGGCAAACCTGCTATCATAGTCGAGCATATCAAAGTGTGAACTCTTGAAATTCCCTACAGAATGTTACGTTTACACACACCCACAAATAATATGTAAACACTTCAAGCTTTCACAGTGTAATACTACTGTTGCGTACTTTTAAAAGGGCTACCGTTTACTGATACTTCGAGTAATATTTACAACAGATACTTTTACTCTACTTTTTTGGGCAAGTAATGGTACTTTTACTTGAGTATGGTTTTCAGTACACTTTCCACCATTGGTTACGGATTTACAAAAACACAGAATGCTGCTTGACTTTTGAACAATAATTTCCATATAACTTCAAACATTTTTCTTTCTAAAAGCTAATGGATCTAGAGTGGTCATTCATTCCTGGGCTCTCATTTTTAAAGTACGTCTACATGCTCAGATTTTGAGCAATTGATGTATTGATCTTATCTGTACAATCAAAACTGAAAGTGCGATTTACATTCATTTCAGCTTTATGAAGTAAAGACTTGTCAAAATGCGTACACGCTGTCTTCAACCCCCGAGGGTTAAATATGATGACAAACATTCAAAGCTTAATTTTAATATCTCAATAGAAGCTTTGAATGTAAATATGATGTCTTTAATAAGCTATGGTAATTCTAGTAGTTGAATTCTGGTAGTTCTAGTGTTAAAATTATTAAGTAAATGCATAAATATAAAATTTAAGTAATGTCAACTTAATAATTCCAAGTTGCAATAGGTATACTCATTTCTTTTTTAAGTGAAGTCATCTAATCACTTTAAAAGCAACAGATTTACTCACTTTATCTTTAAGTAAAGTAACTAATCGTTTAGAGTGTGGTTATACAAACCGATGTCATCTGAAAAGACAACAAAATTTCCATAATTTCATTTTTTTGGACACCGTATTTCGATTTGTCATGCGAACACCCTGGAAAACATAAATCAGGCACCAAAACCATGATCCATGATTGAAGTTATTCAGTGGTTCAACCTCAATGTGGTCCTTAGAGGCTTCATAACTAATATTAGCTCCAAATACAGACCTCGCCAATATACATGAACCAAAACAAAACCTGCGCAGCCCATAAAACAACACAGGCAAAGCATCAGGTTCCTCCTATATGTGAAATACGTGAAGAATTACCAACTTTATTGGTCTTTTGGCGACATGCATATCTGAAGTTTAATCTTGCTATGTTCTTCCAATACGACGGCAACAAATAAATCCAGATGTGAGATCAATTCATAATTCAACAGTCTTTCACATTGCTAGAAAGTTGGCTGTGTCACTTCATCTCTATGGGAAGTGAGAACTGTTTTAAATTCTGTCAAAAAAAGTTTGAGGGGGCAGAAAAACATAGACCACAGAATATGTTTGGACCAAGTGCTTGCCAAACCACAGTGCAAAGCACATCCATATGCTTCATTAGAACCAGCCTTTGAGTCACTAAAATCTTAACGCCGTTCACTTTCACACCGAACCCACACGAAACATACTTTTATTACTAATAATTCAAAATATCTGTCAGATTCATATAAGCTGTGGGAATCTGCACATACTGATGGTAACCACCAAAGTTTGGGCTACCATTATTTATATATGATACACAGATGAACATAGCTATAATATAAAATAAAATAAAATAAAATAAAATAAAATAAAATAAAAAACAAAAAAATATATAAATAATAAAAGGTGAATTTTTGTATAATTTTATTATTATTTTTAAATAAATAATATACTAAGAAATTATTAAATATAATAAACTACAAAGCATAAATTGTGAAGAAACTCTATATGCTTTATAAAAAACACTGTAAAATTTTGCACAGCTATGGAAAAAATGTAAATAAATAAAATAAAACTTAATTACATTAAAAATAAAAATAGGTAAATTGTTTGTTAAAATACATAATATCCTAAGAAAATATTAAATATAATACCAAAAATACAAAACTACAAAATAGTTTGTAAAGTGAAACTACTACAACTACAAAACAAATCGTACTACAGCTATAAACTACAGAAATAAATCGTAAAAAAACTGCATATTCTTTTAATATACAAAACATTTACAGTTTTTACATAAATATATCTACTGTATGGAAAGAAAGAAAGAAAGAAAGAAAGAAAGAAAGAAAGAAAGAAAGAAAGAAAGAAGCATGGATGGATGGATGTAAAGAAGGAAGGTAGCATGGATAAATGGATGGTGGATGGAAGCATGAATGAATGGATGGATGGATGGATGGATGGATGGATGGATGGATGGAGGAAAGAAGGAAGGTAGCATAAATGGATGGATGGATGGATGGAAAGAAAGAGAGAAAGAAAGAGAGAAAGAAAGAGAGAAAGAAAGAAAGAAAGAAAGAGAGAAAGAAAGAAAGAAAGAAAGAAAGAAAGAAAGAAAGAAAGAAAGAAAGAAAGAAAGAAAGAAAGAAAGAAAGAAAGAAAGAAGCATGGATGGATGGATGTAAAGAAGGAAGGTAGCATGGATAAATGGATGGATGGATGGAAGCATAAATGAATGGATGGATGGATGGATGGATGGATGGATGGATGGATGGAGGAAAGAAGGAAGGTAGCATAAATGGATGGATGGATGGATGGAAAGAAAGAGAGAAAGAAAGAGAGAAAGAAAGAGAGAAAGAAAGAAAGAAAGAAAGAGAGAAAGAAAGAAAGAAAGAAAGAAAGAAAGAAAGAAAGAAAGAAAGAAAGAAAGAAAGAAAGAAAGAAAGAAAGAAGAAGGAAGCATGGATGGATGGATGTAAAGAAGGAAGGTAGCATGGATAAATGGATGGATGGATGGATGGAAGCATGAATGAATGGATGGATGGAGGAAAGAAGGAAGGTAGCATAAATGGATGGATGGATGGATGGAAAGAAAGAAAGAGAGAAAGAAAGAAAGAAAGAAAGAAAGAAAGAAAGAAAGAAAGAAAGAAAGAAAGAAAGAAGCATGGATGGATGGATGTAAAGAAGGAAGGTAGCATGGATAAATGGATGGATGGATGGAAGCATGAATGAATGGATGGATGGAGGAAAGAAGGAAGGTAGCATAAATGGATGGATGGATGGATGGAAAGAAAGAAAGAGAGAAAGAAAGAGAGAAAGAAAGAAAGAAAGAAAGAAAGAAAGAAAGAAAGAAAGAAAGAAAGAAAGAAGCATGGATGGATGGATGTAAAGAAGGAAGGTAGCATGGATAAATGGATGGTGGATGGAAGCATGAATGAATGGATGGATGGATGGATGGATGGAGGAAAGAAGGAAGGTAGCATAAATGGATGGATGGATGGATGGAAAGAAAGAGAGAAAGAAAGAGAGAAAGAAAGAAAGAAAGAAAGAAAGAAAGAGAGAAAGAAAGAGAGAAAGAAAGAAAGAAAGAAAGAAAGAAAGAAAGAAAGAAAGAAAGAAAGAAAGAAAGAAGAAGGAAGCATGGATGGATGGATGTAAAGAAGGAAGGTAGCATGGATAAATGGATGGATGGATGGATGGAAGCATGAATGAATGGATGGATGGAGGAAAGAAGGAAGGTAGCATAAATGGATGGATGGATGGATGGAAAGAAAGAAAGAGAGAAAGAAAGAAAGAAAGAAAGAAAGAAAGAAAGAAAGAAAGAAAGAAAGAAAGAAAGAAAGAAGCATGGATGGATGGATGTAAAGAAGGAAGGTAGCATGGATATATGGATGGATGGATGTAAAGAAGGAAGGTAGCATGGATAAATGGATGGATGGATGGATGGAAGCATGAATGAATGGATGGATGGAGGAAAGAAGGAAGGTAGCATAAATGGATGGATGGATGGATGGAAAGAAAGAAAGAGAGAAAGAAAGAAAGAAAGAAAGAAAGAAAGAAAGAAAGAAAGAAAGAAGCATGGATGGATGGATGTAAAGAAGGAAGGTAGCATGGATATATGGATGGATGGATGGAAGCATGAATGAATGGATGGATGGATGGATGGATGGAGGAAAGAAGGAAGGTAGCATAAATGGATGGATGGAAAGAAAGAAAGAGAGAAAGAAAGAGAGAAAGAAAGAGAGAAAGAGAAAGAAAGAAAGAAAGAAAGAAAGAAAGAAAGAAAGAAAGAAAGAAAGAAAGAAAGAAAGAAAGAAGCATGGATGGATGGATGTAAAGAAGGAAGGTAGCATGGATAAATGGATGGATGGATGGATGGATGGATGGATGGATGGATGGATGGATGGAAGCATGAATGAATGGATGGATGGATGGATGGAAAGAAGGAAAGAGAGAAAGAAAGAAAGAAAGAGAGAAAGAAAAAGAAAGAAAGAGAGAGAGAGAGAAAGAAAGAAAGAAGCATGGATGGATGGATGGATGGATGAATGGATGGATGAATGGATGGATAGATGGATGGATGGATGTATGGATTGAAAGGAGAAGGGTAGCATGGAAGGATGGATGTATAGAAAGAAGGAAGCAAGGAAGCATGGATGAATGGATAGATGGATGGATGGAAAGAAGGAAGGTAGCATGGATGGATGGATAGATGGATGGATGGATTTAAGGAGCATACGCTTTTAGATCAAGTGGCTTGTAAGAAAATAAAAAAGTGTGTCCAAAGTTCTAACTGTGTGTGTATGTTAGCATGTAGACACGCTCAAGCAATACACACATGGTTTGTGTGTGTTTGTGTGTGTGTGTGTGTGTGTGTGTGTGAAAACTGCTGGAGAGAACAATGCTTGCAGAAGAAGCGGCGCTTTACAAAGCCTGTAGATCAGAGTGAGGCAGTGATGGCTGTCAGCAGGCCTGTAGACGGAGATAAGCTCCACTGTCACCGCATTCACTCTCTATTAGATTAGCCAGACAAACCAACTACCACAGCAAAACGTACCCGCTAATCGAAGAATTCAGGCCTTCCCTTGTCCTTAACCCTCGTGTACTTAATATAGAGGATGAGTCAGCTCAAACGGCAGATTAAGAGATTAAAAGTTGTCATAAAAAGGGACATTACTGATGATGAGTTACACTCGCTTTGACAAGCAGAGACGCACAAAGTGAATAATGACGTCACTTAGACTGCAGACTAGAGGAATGTCAAAGTCAAGGGCATACACACACGGAAACACTCCTCTTTCTATCACACACACACACTTGTTTAGATGCACACACATTCACATGCAAACACAGACAAGACACACACTAACATGCACACACACGTGCGTGCAAACTGTTTGCTGTTACATGTGAGAAACTGAATAAGAGAAACAGATGATGTTCATTGCTTTGTGAAATCAAACTCCTATCATTCTCTTTAAAGAAAAGGCTAAACATTTAACACAAACCACTTAAAAAAACACACTGGTTATTTAATTATTAGGTCCCACTTTATATCCCACTAAGTGGCCTTAACTAATATGTACTTACATAAGAATTAATAGTTTGCTACAATGTACTTATTGTGTAAATACATGTATTTACTGTGTACTTATGCTTGATTGAATACATGCAAGTACATCTGTAATTAACTTTTGTATTTACATTTGTAAATACACAGTTGACCATCCCTTACACCTTAACCTACCCTTAAACCTACCCATACCACCAAACCTGTCCATAACCCAACCTCTATCCCAACTCAAAAGCGCCACAAGTGTTCTCAAATACATTGTAAACACAGTAAGTACATTGTATTTATTTTTTGATGTAAGTATATAGTAGTAAGGTACACTTAATATAAAGTGGGACCAACTATTGTTACCATGAAGTCTTGTTACAGTGAATTCTTTATCCTTGATTTGCAAGGTCAATTTCACAAAATAAATATTTTACACATTACTTATTCATTTATTTAGAGTTTTTTAGTCTCATCTTAGCTGCAATATCAGAAGTTGGTTGGGACTGAGAAAAGTCATCCAGCTCACCACAACCATTAACACATCTACAAATCAATACCCACCATCACACACACAGACACACACATACATGTAGAGACCACACCACATGCCACCTGCTGCCCCTCGAGAGAAATGAGACAGGACCACCATCGCAAGGACAGAAGTGAAAAACAAGACAGAAATACAATATAGAGAGGGTGACAAAAACAGAAAGATGAAGTAAAACTCTGATGTAAATACAGTAAGATGTGCAGTCTCTGTCTGTATCTACATTATCTGTTCCTCTATCACACAAGTACAACATTCAGCTACAGACATGAAGAACTGAAGCACACAAACACAGTCTTTGCCCACCCACCCACAGATGACCACACACACACACACACGCATGCACACACGCACACACATACACATAGCTACTCTGTCATTGAGTCAATCTGAGCATTTCATTGGCACACTTTAAACAGTGACTGCCATGACATGATTCCACCATCTGTTCACGTGGAAGCAACACTCAATGATAAACACGCTAACACACAGACACTGACCCTCTGATTTTCATCCTGTCTGAACACACACAGTTCAACCGATTGATCAATTTAAATGCAGGACAGTCGATTCAAATACAAAGAAGTCAAAAGACAAATATGTTAACAAACTGTGCTAAATTGCAATTATGCCGTGTGTGTTTTAACATCATACATAGTGGCTTAATTTTGTGATTTAGATGTGTGTTTAGATAGACGGACGGACAGACAGACCGACTGACGGACGGAAAGACGAACGAATGGATGGATGGATAGACAGACAGACATAGATAGACAGACACCCAGATTTAGACAGACAGACAGACAGACAGACAGACAGACAGACAGACAGACAGACAGACAGACAGAAAGATAGATAGATAGATAGATAGATAGATAGATAGATAGATAGATAGATAGATAGATAGATAGATAGATAGATAGATAGATAGATAGATAGATAGATAGATAGATAGATAGATAGATAGATAGATAGATAGATAGATAGATAGATAGATAGATAGATAGAGAGGCAAGCAAACAGACAGACAGGCAGGCAGGCAGGCAGGCAGACAAACAGACAGACACAGACAGACAGGCAGATAGACAGAAAGACAGACAGACAGACAGACAAACACACAGACATACAGACAGACAGACTGACAGACAGACAGACAGACAGACAGACAGACAGACAGACAGGCAGACAGACAGAAAGACAGACAGACAGACACACAGACAGACAGACAGACACAGACAGACAGGCAGACAGACAGAAAGACAGACAGACAGACAAACAAACACACAGACAGACAGACAGATAGGCAGATAGATAAACAGACAGACAGGCCGACAGCCAGACAGACAGACACAGACAGACAGGCAGATAGACAGAAAGACAGACAGACAGAGAAACACACAGACAGACAGACAGACAGATAGATAAACAGGCAGACAGACAGACAGATAGACACAGACAGACAGACAGACAGATAAACAGACAGACAGGCAGACAGACAGACAGACAGGCAGATAGACAGAAAGACAGACAGAGAGAGAAACACACAGACAGACAGAAAGACAACGCAGGATAAGTTGGCGGTTCATTCCACTGTGGTGACCCCTGATTAAAAAAAGGGACTAAGCCGAAAAGAACATGAAAGAATGAATGGATGATTTTGAAAATAAATGCACTATTTGGTTGAACATACAGTAAGAGACTGATAACTGCATTATTAGAAAACACAAACAACAACAATGTATGGTTACAGTCTGTCTGTGTGTGTGTGTGTGTGTGTGTGTACAGACTGCAGCATTCCTTCTGGCCACATGCCACACGAAAACCAAACCACCATCAGCTTGCGAGTGAGTCACCAGCCTGGTCCCCCAGTATGTGTTTGTGTGTGTGAGAGACTAACAGATGGAGAAAAAAAACTGCTCTTCCCAATCTCCCTATTGATAGGGTCTGGCCCCAGCGGACCTGTTCTGCATTACACTCATTGTGTATGGCCAGCCGTACTTAAACCCCTCTATTCAGGTGAAGTTAATCTAGGCATCATCCCTGCTGACATAATCAATATTTATATGAGATATGGAAATTTATGGTAAGTTATTATTCATCTCGTAATACTTTTAGTTGTGCCTATCATTGGCTCCAGCTGCGTGAGGGAGCGGCTCACTGAAGTGAGACAGAAGAAAATGGAAGGGCGCAAATCATCCATTCTTAAGCTTTATTTGTTTGTTTGATTTTAAAGGCTTTTGGAATTCCATTCACTCGTATTTTGATGAATAGCTTTGGCTGGAGAAATGGAAGAACAGATGTTGAATCCACCGCCACACAGAGGGACAGGCCGTCACAATCACATACACAAACAAACAGACACTGGGAAAAATGGGCCTTCGGCAACACTTCTAATATTACAGTACATTCATTTTCACTTCTCATGACAGCCTATTAAAGCAGGTTTTATCCAAAACAGATGAACATGAATCTGGCAAAGATTTGTTATGTTGGTTGCTGTAAAAAGTCATATACAACACTAAAAGACTAATGCTCTATTTTGTTTAAAAATAATGAACAACCTACACTATACCCAACCCTAAATTAAACTGTATCATTAGCCAAAGTAGGCAGAACTTAAAAATGCATTTGCTGATACAGCAATGACAATAATTGTCATCAGTCATTATAGTTACTAAGTGTACCAGGTAAGTTACTGAGCAAGTATACTATCCTCCATAAAAGCCATATGGAGCTGTTTATAAAACAGCATTGCAGTCATACAGATAAAATATATGATATATACTTATTAACTGATATATTTTTATAAATATGATAAATATTGAACACCATTTTTCTTATAAAACATATTTCTAAAGGTGCTGTTGACTTGAAATGTTCGCTGTAAGTTGGAATTAACCAAAGAAATCCATATATGCGAAAAGTAATTCGTTAACAAATGAAGTTATGTGTGATAAAATGAAATGACACAGGGAAAAATAATTGAACACATGAAGAAATGGAGGAGTAGAAGGGCAGTGAAATCTCGGATAGCAGCTGAACTCTCTCAGTAGTTATTCAGCAACCCCCTGCCCTTCATCTTGTAAATTAATATTATCAGCTTATTATATAATTATTATTATTAATATTACTTATTATTATCAATATTAAGACTTATTTTACCAGGAATAACACAATGAGATTAAAAATATCATTTACAAGAGCGTCCAGGGCAAGATTGGGTAGTATACATGTCACATGGGTCTAACAGACAGCCAACAAAAAACAATTGACAGCTAACATGAATCACACTGACAAACATTTAAACTATTTAAAACCTCTACAAGCTTGTGTTTCAATTTCTAAATCATTTATACTCTTTTTGAAAGCATTTGGTGAAATCAATTATTTAAACTACGACTTTGTTTGTAAATTATTCCATGAAAAAGGTGCTGCGTATTTAAAAGCCTTTTTCCCCATCTTAATCCGCACTTGAGGAATAGAGAGTAAATAAATGTCTAAGGCCATAGCTAAGGACAGGCTTTTTTTTCAAATGTAAGTTTGTAAATATGATGGGAGTAAACCCAATATTGATTTGTAAAGCCAATACTTGAGCCTATGAACGGACAAAGCAGACCAACCTACCCTAGTATACAACACACAATGATGAGTAAGGGATTTAAAATTAGTTATAATTCTTAGTGTACCATGTTAAGATGCTTAATGCTTTAGTCCAACATCTACATCAGGGGTGTCCAAACTCGGTTCTGGAGGGCCGGTGTCCAGCAGATTTCATCTCTAACTTTCCTCAACACACCTGCCAGGATGTTTCTAGAAAGCCTAGTAAGAGCTTGATTAGCTAGCCCAGGTGTGTCTGATGGGGTTTGGAACCAAACTTTGCAGGACACCGGCCCTCCAGGACCGAGTTTGGGCATGCCTGATCTACATTATCAGGACGATGAAGATGAAAACCGGGTGGACATTTCAGCAAGACGATGACCCAAAACACAGCCAAGGAAACTCTTAAAAAGTTTCTGAGAGAGAAAAAAAAGCTGCTTGAATATTCCAGCCAATCATCTTACTTGAACCCAATAGAAAATACAAAGTAAAGATCAAATTTGATAGAGGAGACCTACAGAATCACCTAGATTTTTTACACTCTGTTAAAGTAGCAATGCATGTGACTTCATCCTCTACATGAGAGGCATCTTTAAGCTGCCATCATATATATATATATATATATATATATATATATATATATATATATATATATATATATATATATATATATATATATATATATATATATTATACTGTTATATAAAGTATTAAATACATTTCAGTAGTTCAGTACTTTCTCCTTGTGTCATTCCATTGTTATTACAAATAAATAAAAAAATAAAAAAATGTGTTGTTTTGTTTTGTATCATTTTTATGTTTGTATTGTTTGTGTTTTTACCAAAATGTGGTTCAATTCCATGTCAACAGTTCCTTTAGAAATATTATTCCCAGAAAAAAAAACATGACCTGTTCAATATTTATTTCCTCCATTGTATAAGTTGTGTAAAAATGTCATTACTGTCATTAGAATTTATTTTCACTGGAAACGCAAGAGAACTGTAGATTTACTATAGCTCCATTTTTAGAGATTTGTATCACTTTTTTTCCCCAATGGAGCTTTGCTTCACAATCTTTAAGGCTGTCACTCAAGGAATGTGCAGATTTCACATTTCTGCAATTCATAACTGAGAAATTTGAGTGTAAATGGGCATTTCTTGCACTCAATTATGTAAAATAGTGCTAAAATCTTTGTAATTTGATCCAAATTCATTAGCAAGAGCCCCTGCCTTAATCCCCAGGAAAAAAAAAAAAAGGTTAAGGAAGACATATTAAAACATCCTCCTTGACACATTATTAATAAGAAAGTAATGGATAAGGAAGTTATTTTAAAGGTTTTATCTTATTATGAGGCAGAAGTGAAGCTACATAAGGGCCACGTTAGCCCTGACTAACTCAGATTGATGACTGCCCAATAAATCAAATTGAAGAAAAATCTTTTTTTTTTTTCATATGAAAGAAGAAAAATCTTGTTTGAATGCATAAAAGAAAGACGTAATACAATCCTGGTGGACATGCACTGATCTTCTTTTATACTCTATTTCATTGTGAATGGTAAATGTAAGAGCTGTTAATCTGAGCAATCCAATTCAGTCTTGTTCTTGATGTAAAACTGTTCCTGACCATTTCTACTCACCATACTGCAGATCCAGTTTCACAACTTGATTAGATCCCAGATGTCCAACAGCAGCCTATGCAATGCCACTCTATTGGGCATATAT
This sequence comes from Danio rerio, assembly GCF_052040795.2. Classification (NCBI taxonomy): domain Eukaryota; kingdom Metazoa; phylum Chordata; class Actinopteri; order Cypriniformes; family Danionidae; genus Danio; species Danio rerio. The sequence continues at coordinate 19,728,182 of NC_141023.1, forward strand.
CATTATCATTGTATTGTGGCATGTTGTGTTTATCCTGGTTTGAATGGAGAACACCTGCTTTTAAATAAATATTTGTGATCTAGTATGGTCCACTTATGTTGGATGAACCTACAGTTCAAACCAAACGCAAACCAAAGGATGCATCTGTATATTGTTATGTGATTATTGTTTAGTCTCTGTCTGAAACAATTATGGTCAGTGCATTGCACTATAGCTGAGACCTTTTCAATGAAACATGACTATCTGTTAGACCAGAGATGGCCAAACTAGGGCCTGTGGGCCAAAGTTGGATTGCTTTTGAAAACACTTTTGGCTGTGTTTAGGAAAGTGGGTGGGTGCCGGTCAATCTGTTCTTTTGAATTGGGTTTCGGAAAAGAGGAGAGTGGGTCAGTCAGTCACTCGACAGTGGCCTCTGATGGATTTACGCGAGAACATCAGGCGCAAATAGCACTCGCGAGAGGAATTTGAGATCTCAGAAAGCATACACAACAGCCTATGGAAGATTTGCAAAAACATAAACTGCAAAAACGTAACTCCTGGAACGTATTTGGCGCTCTCCAGAAATGTATATAACGGTACATTTTCAGAATGAGCCTGGGTTGAAATCAAGGAAAAGGCAGGTGCATCTTGACTCGTGTATGGAGTATTAAACACAATTGTGTTATAAATGGGACTGTTTATGTTTTTATAGTAAGTAATTCAGTATAAAATGTATATAATTATTAATATGGTTAAATGACTTTTTTATTTTTAATTATAAATATTAATATTAAAATTAGGTAATTACCATGGCAATTTTAATGTAAAATTTTGGTATATTTACCTTCAGCCTTCCACCCTCAATCAAGTTTGGTTTTTCACCCTTCATAAAACAAAGTTTAGCCACCCCTGTGTTAGACTACACATATGATGCTTATAGAAATAGATCACTTAATAATTGTATTTTAGGTTTAATAATTTCAACCCTTTTTTATATTTGTACTGTAAATTACAGTATGTACTTTAAACTCTAAAAAGGCTAGATTGTTGTAACCCAATGTTGGAAACAATATTGACAATCCCAATCATTAGGTTAAAAAGTGTAAAAGACATTTAAGCTAAAAACATTAACCCAATGTTGTGTTTGTGCATATTTGATTCAATTGTGTTGTCCATATTTGAGCACTTTTAGAGTGTAGTTTAAAAGCTGTTTTTCAATTCAATTCAATTCAGCTTTATTTGTATAGCGCTTTTACAATGTAGATTGTGTCAAAGCAGCTTCACATAAATGGTCATAGTAACTGGACCAGTGTAGTTCAGTTTTTAGTGTTTAAGTTCAGTTTAGTTCAGTTTAGCTCAGTTCAGTGTGATTTAATCATTACTGAGAGTTCAAACACTGAAGAGCAAATTCATCGATGCGTAGCTCTACCAACCCTGAACCATGCGAGCCAGTGGCGACAGCGGAGAGGGAAAAAAAAACTTCACCTGATGGGAGTGAAGAAAAAAAACCTTGAGAGAACCAGACTCAGTTCGGCACGACCATTTTAATTTTGTGCAAGTTACTTTTAAATGTAAAAAAAATTACTTGTTATTGTTACTTACAAGTAATCCCTTACTTTATGATATGTCTCTGTATTGTAATGCAGTATATTACTTCTGTTTTATGTTTGAGTTACTTACACTAAAACAACTACAGAAGTAGAACTTATAGGTTAGGTTTAGATTCAGAAAAACTCTTCCCTCTTTCGCCACTCCCACCTAAACAAAGCTGGACTCACCCACTTTCCAGACATTTTTCAAACTAGAGGTGTAAAAGGACAGGGGGGTTTATGGCCCTTTAAGAATGAACAGATCTATAGGCTAATGAAAGCATTTGGTTACTTTAGTAACTGCTTATGCTCATTCAAGAAAAAAATTTGTTGTGTTTAAAAATAAAACACGCAAGACGTACATGTTTACATTTTATTAAGTGTATTTGTCTGTTTAAACACACTTAAATCTAAAAAAAAGTGTTCGCTCCTTGTTAAATTGCGTGTTCAGAAGCCAACCTGAGAACGGTTTATCGCTCCGCATTCGTTAGTCGGCGCTAATACATGCATTTACTGATTCAGGGGTTGCATAGGAAGGGCAATGAGTGATGCAGAGCTTTAATGAAAAGAAAGTGAATGCAGACATTTTTATATTCATTTGCTTTCAAGCCAAATTAAAGCGAAAGCACAATTCTCTTGAACAGCTCTTGCAATTATGTCACTTTTGAGTGATCGATCGGATCTGTGTTGATGATAGTACTTTTACCTTTTATAGAAACATCAAATATACAGGAGAAATATGGGAGTACTTAAACAGCATGATAACGTGACAGAATAGTAAAATACAGGAAAATCCTGGCAAAATCTGGTATGAACCCCAAAACTGAGGTAAATACCGAAGAGTGACTTCTGTGTACCTTTACACCCCAACATTTTAGATGAAAATTGATCGGTAATGCATTGCACTACTGCGTTAGAGCAAAATGTAATTAGTGATGTAATGTATCACTTTTTTAACAGGTTACTCCCAACACTGTTTATTAAGAGCAGTTAAACTTTTTTGGCTTAACATGTCTGGGCTCACCATTGCAATAAAGTCAACAAAATCTAAAAGTATGGAGCGCAGCTTACCTAAGGCTCAATTTATGTTCAAAACAGTTGTAAAAGTGGCAGAATTTCTCTTCAATCGATGCAAAACCCTCTTAGTATCTCCTAAGTGCTGGCGTTTTTTGGATATGAGAGCTCATATCGCATGCAGAAGTGCACAGGGAACACGACCACAGCCGCAGCTGAAATTAAAATAATGGCGTACTTACGATGATGCGCCTTCATGTAAATGTCCGCATTATTTATAGATGACATTTAAAAAAATGAAACATGAACAATAAACACAGAGTACCCGTCTGATTCGGCCTCCTTAAAGTGAGGCCACGACCCTGTGAGTGCTATCCAAGTCTATTAAGTGCTTTCTAATTGCCGTGGGCTCAGTGCGTATTGTTTTATGAATAGTTAAAAAGGAGCTCCCTCAGGTCCTCCAGCTCTCGCAGAAGACAAAAACATCTGCTTGGCTGTCTATGACACAGCGGCTCATACAAGAGCCATGACATTTACAAGTGGCATTAAACAAATGTAAAACTTCACGAACCAGCATATTGAGCCCAATTTGGCGGTGATTCTTATGAGCTGCAGCCACGAGGGCGGTTGAATAATAATAAGGTGTTTTATATAAAGTGCATTAGATCATTTAATATACACTTATATCAGGTTTAGGAAGAGCGTGATTGTTTGTTTATTTCCACTCACTTAGTCTAACAATCATTTATTTATATGGACTTTTTTAGGCTTTTATGTAACAGGAAAGGGGAAAGAGGCAGGAAATTATTTAGTAGAGAAAGAGGGAAGAAGGAAAATATGACACAGGCTGTGGCTATGACACAACAATATGGCTCCAACATGTTATTCTTTGACTTTTTTTCTTATAAAACAACAAACAAAAGTCAAACGCATGTTCTTTCAGACAGTACCTATGCTTTTTTATTTAAAATCTATGAGTAAATTCGGAAACTTCTTAAGCCAGTTTGCTTATTTAAAATCCAGTTAAGGTAACACAGCTGTTAATTGATAATTGTTACTTCATATTAACTTACAGTGCACTTAGTAATGGTATCAAACACAACTTTGGATTTGAATAATGCATAAGAATTATTAAATGCATATATATATATATATATATATATATATATATATATATATATATATATATATATATATATATATATATATATATATATATGCATTATGAAGAATGAAGAGACATTTTTATCAGGCTCCTATCAGAAGTTTCATTATATGTAATGAAAAGGTTATTAGCTAGTAAATAAAACATCTTTGTTAAAAATGTAACTTTAGACAATTATTTGGATTTTAACAAGGTAGATTTTTTTTGCGCCAAAACTAGCTAAATCTACTTTTTTTTTTTTGCAAAAACCTCTAAATCCACCGGTTCCACTTTATATTAAGTGGCCTTAACTAATATGCACTTACATAGGAATTAAACGTTTGTTACAATGTACTTATTGTGTAAATACATGTATTTACTGTATACTTATGCTTGATTAAATACATGTATGTAATTACATCTGTAATTAACTTTTGTAATTACATTTGTAAATACACTGTTGACCATCCCTTACACCTTAACCTACCCTTAAACCTACCCATGCCACCAAACCTGTCCATAACCCAACCTCTATCCCAACTCAAAAGCACCACAAGTGTTCTCAAATAGTTAAGGACACTTAATATAAAAGTGGGACCAATTCACCAATTCAGACAAGACCCAATCAACTTGTAACTTGTTGAAAATCACTAAATATGCAATAAGAAATAATTTTACCAAACATAAAACACATTACACAAACCACCTAAAATTAAAAATACATAAATCTGTCATATAAGTGGCGGTTTATTACACTGTGATAAACCAGGGAAAAAGCAGGAAGAAAATGAATGAATAAAATCTGTCAAGTGCAATAATCAATAACACTAAAATTGAACATTATTTAAACCTTAACTATCTGTTGTCATTTCTGATATTTAGGATTTAGACTTAATGTAAGTACAGCAATGTAAACATTGCAAACTAAGCTTGTTAGATTGAAACAATAATGTGTATAAACATTGTGAAAAATCAATATCTGTGCATTATCTATTAAAATAAAAAGCTTATCAGATCTATAGGTATTATGAAGTAACACAAATAATGTATAGTTTTATACATTATATTTATCTTTTAAAAAATAAGTTAAATCAGCAAATAAAACACAAGATAAATTTTTGAAGCTGTTATTCATTCATTCTCACCATACATTATATCTTGGCCTCTTTGTTTGTCTCTTGTTTATTCTCATAGCATCCATGTGGGATAAAAGAATAGCATCTTAACTGTCTTTTGTGAAACGCAGTTGCCGTTTATTGTATAGTAAATCGGACTCGTTCAAAGTAACGTCGCAGCACAAAAAACATGTTTTGTTTATGCATAAATTTGACATTGACATGTTAAAATTACTTGATTTAGATTTTTTTGTTATGTCCACATGCTTCCTCATTCCTTTCAGTTTTTGTGTGTGTTGTGTATGAGCTTGCTCAATGTGCATGAGCAAATGGGTTGTGTCATATTGCAATTAGTTTTCATTTTTTATGACTTTTCAGGACTCAAAACTAAGGATTTACCAAATTTATCTGTCCTGGCTAAATGTCACCAGTTAAATGCACATAAATGGAGATTTAATCTCATACTAAAGCAATGTTATTGTTAAAAAAAAAATAATAATTAAACCATATTAATACAAATAACTTTAAGCAAAAGAAAGCAGGTAAAAAAAATACATACCATATGTGATGATGAAAGGATAATCACATGCACACGGTTAATGTTAGGCCTGTTAATAATCTGTTCAAAGAATAATTAAAGCGAAAGCAGAGACTGTTGCTGCTTACAAAAGGATCATTTTTAAATCTTGAGCTCTTAAAAGCAGCAGGACTGTGGGTGCGCGACCATCGCTTTTTTGTCCTGTTTATTTTAAAGACAATCAAATGCTGGGTGTTAATGAAAAGCCCTGATTATTAAAAACATTTTACAGAATTTGTTCTTTAGCATTTTTATATCAGATTAATAATTATAATTATTATAGGGTTTTAAAGGGTAATAACCTTTAACTCCTAGAATTTTCTTTTTGTGAGGGGGGGTCGATTCTTTTGTGAAAAGATATGGCATTCTATAAAAAGGCCCTAATGCCCAGCCCTAATATACTTTATATAGTGGGGAAATAAATATTAAACACATTAACATTTTTATGTGTAATTAAATAAAATGGCACAGGAAAAAAAGTATTGAACACATAAAGAAAGGGAGGTGTAAAAAGGTAGTGAATGCCCAGACAATAGCTGAAATCTCCCAGTAGTTATTCAGCTCTTCGTCATTGTAAATGATATTAGCTGCTTCAGTCCAACATCTACATTATCAGGATGATGAAGATAAAACCAGAGTGGACATTTCAGCAAGACACGATCCAAAACACAGTCAAGGAAACTCTCAAATGCTGAATGCTCAAATGCAGAATGGCCCAGCCAATCACCTGATTCGAATCCAATAGAATATACATATTAAAGATCAGATTTGATAGACGAGACCCACAGAATCACCAAGATTTTTACACTCGGTTGAAGTCTGTGAAAAAAACAACAACATCTGAGTAATGCATGTGACTTCATTCTACATACAAGAGTCGTCTTTAGGCTGTAAACAATCAAACATGGGAACCCAGAAAACATCTAAACTCAATTACTGAAATGCATTTTCTTAAACGCTTAAAATAACATATTTAATTGTTTGCTCATAATACCTAATGCAACGCCCGATGCTAACAAAGTGTTAACTGCAACTCAGAATCCATTATGATAATGCAGCACTATAGCCTTAATGAAAAATCACAGAGCGTGGTCTTTCCTAACAGCCTTCATCAGGACTAGAACAAGCAGCTCCGGCCTGCCGTCATCATCAGTTTAGCTCAGCCTGCTGCTAATTAAACCCACATATGTTTACAGCAGAAATCTGCCTATAGCCGAGACTCACACTCCAACCACAACAAGCTTGTATTGTTCAGAAAAAGACAATCTGTACAGCAGCACTTTCACGAGATGTTGTCTCATTAACAAGTCGAGTTATAAAAGAAATGCACTGTAAAGGCAGCTGTGCTTAGGTTATACGCGTCATGTAAAACCCAAGTCAGTCTGCTGTTTATAATTACATTTGAAATACATTTGCAAGCAGTCAGGGTAAATATAACCTCACTAGTTTAAAGTTTGACTGCATGCGTGCAGCCTAAACCTCATTTGACAGATTGAATAAAGCAAGTGTTTCTAACGGGGGAAACTTTTTTGGGTCTCCAGTGCGGAAACATAGCAGAGATTGAGATATAGAGAAATCATCTGGGTCTCTGGTAAAATTATGGCCAGCATTACTGCGTTCTGTGGCCAAGAATTGTAAACATTAAAATTCTGCATCTAGCAGCAGATTTATATGAAGCGACTTACACTGTATTTAATATTCAATTGTTTTCCCTAGGATTTGAACCAATTTCTTCAGGGTACGACTTAATTTGAAGGGTTGTTCATTAGACTGTTATGACATCTCTGTAATCATGACATGACAATGAAATTTTATGCAAAAATATGATGTGCATTACATAGTTTGAGATGAATTTATGACAACTTAACATAAACAAATACATCATAATGACGCTGTTATTTTTATTACGGCATCATTAATGCGTCATGATATATTTGTTTATGTCATGTCGATGAGATTTTATGCAGGATTATGACAACTGTCAAATTATGTCATTGGTTCAGTTATGTCATTTTATACAACAGTTCTGTCTGGTTCTTAAATCTGATTGGCTGATATGTGATATTATGAATATCAGAACTCTCAGCCTCTTTATCCTTCTGGATTACTCCACCCACATAGAGTGACAGCAGATCAATAAACTCACTGCAGTTTGTCAAATATTGCAGCTGTTGGACAACATAATGTACTTTTGGGGCTTTTTTTAGGTGTAAATGTAGTTGTTTAAATTGCAACTATGCAGTTTATTTAGAAGGATAGAGCCTATTTTAAATATTTAGAATTTCTGAGATAAAGAACATCGGCATCCATCAGCCTGGCATGGAGCAAAGACGGTTGACAGAGACCGCGTACTAAGCCCTTAGATGAGGAAAGATCTGTGTATTTTCAAACTACAGCTGATCAAATTATTATAAAGCTGGTAAGTGACTTTCTAAGTTGATCTCGCTCTTTTGTATGTTGTAGTGCTGTATTTATACCATAGTAATTGTAGTGTGTTGAGTGTGAGATGAAACTCGCATATCAGGAATGTACTACATGTATTTTGTGCTGGCCACTCTTTGTATAAGTTACCTTGTGGTTGGCCATTTGTTTTTTTCAAATGAGTCTCCTGTTTTCGCTACTGCACACTAGTTCAGCAAACTAGAAGATAGAATATAGATAGAAGAAATGCCTGCATGTGTTTAGTGTTTTTCCTTATCACAATCAGTAATCTGGTAGTGATTAGGGTTGGGTAACGTTTGGGGTTATTTTGATACCAGTGATAAATCTATACTTTTAAAATGGTACCGGTGCCAAAATGGTGCCTGAACCGATACTTTTGAGCCACAAAATTATAGTGAATGACTCTATTTTATTTGACAAAATCTTTTAAAAATAGTTTAAATAAAACAATATAATTAAAGTTTAAAGTAAACATCAATTCATATTACATATATTTAAATTTCAATAATATGTCTAGTTTGATCATTTGTTGGTTAACAAGAATTAAAGATTTGCATTATGAAATTACATTAGCTTACTACTAACCTGTGGAAAGGCTGTCATCAAAATACTGAACTCCTTTTTTCTAGGGTTAGAGCTTGTGACTATGTTTAAATGGTTATTAGTAATCTAATGATTTGCCTTAACCTCATAGCCAGCGCCCCGCCTGTCTGTATTCCTGTTCGTATTCCTCAAAGTTGTTTGGAATTAAATGTTTGGAGATGATGTGACAATGCGCACCTATGTGTGCCTTTGATGCACCCCTTGATGCTTCTTATGTCCTTGTGGCAGCACCAGTGGCACCGAAATTAGACACCGAAATGTATTTGCTGATTCAATCTGGTACATACCGGTTACATAAGTACTGGTGCTATAATGGCACCGGGTTTCGGACCCAACCCTACTAGTGATTGCAATGCTTTGGCTTTTACGGGATTAGTTATTGAGATCTCCAGATTGCAACAGAGAAATACTGGGAAATCTCTGTAGACTGATGGCATTTCATGCTGTTCCGCCTTATAATCTTAAAATGTGAGCAAAGTTACTTGTTATGTCATCACTTTAGACATTACGCTAGAGAATCATTCAAATACTAGCTCTAAAGTGATGTTGATGAATTAGTAACAGCTTTTACTGTTCTGACGTCAGCTGCAGATGTGAATGTATGGCGGAAGAAAGTAGTTCCTCATACAAAAGGATTTTTAGACTCTCCGTGTTTTTTTTAATATAAACAATTAAGCTGTCGAACTGTTATAATAAACGCAATATCACATTCGTAGCATTGAGGTATGGCTGTATATCATCACTAGTAGGACACTAACGCACGCCTCCCACCAGTGCCGATATACAGCCATATCCCACTGCTACTCGTGTGATATTGCTCCTTTAAATGTCAATAAGACAATGTTTGAAATGTCTATGACAACTTAACACAAACAAATACATCAAAATGACAAATTAATGATGCTGTTATTTTTATATTGGCACCATCAATGTATCGTTATGATGTATTTTTTTGTCAAGTTGTCATGACAATGAGATTTTATGTATTACATGTCATTTGCTCAGTCATGTCATTTTAAATGCCATTAAGACATTGTTTATAAATATCTTTATGACAACTTGACATGACGTAATACATCATAATGATACATTAATGACACTGTTATTTTCACAACAGTGTCATTAATGAAATTCAGTTACAATTTCAATTTGTACCACTGTAGTTGAGGTCAACAAATATTTGTAAGTCGCTTTGGATAAAAGCGTCTGCTAAATGACTAAATGTAAATGTAAATGTATATGATGCTGTTATAATATTGACACTATTATAATTGCCTCATGACAATTCGACATTATAAAGACAACATAACTTGTCATAAATCTGTCATAAACATGAGTGTCATGAGGCCATTATAATTGTCATGATTATAACAGTGTCATTAATATATTTTCTTGACCTCAAATACAGTGCTATACATTGAAATTGACATTTAATGTAAATCAAAATTAATGATGCTGTTATAAAAAATATTTAACTTTTAAAAGAGAAGTTTTAATGGCAAAAGTAATTATACTTTTATTAAAAGTAAAAATATCCTTCTGACAATCCTGTTTTTGACAGGAAAAACTCCTTATTCGTGACATGTCATGATTATCTTATGTACATCCCTTCAAGTGAAATTGCTAAAACAGATATACTGTATACAGTAAACCGGAGATACCTAATTAGTGACTGTTTCTAGGATGTAATATGTGAAGCATCTGCACTTCTGGAATGATAAAATCTGGCCTTTAAACACTGAGAATCAGTTGACTATGCATCGGCAACAGTATGAATGTATGCATGTATGAATGTCTATATCAGCATGCTTTATGCAGGTGATTTTTTGCAAAACTATCACTTTAAAAATCAGGAATATTGAGTTAATACACATGCAAAAGTCAAACCAGCATTACATTATGTGAACATGTATGCCCTTTATTAAAAAATGTACATATAATTAACATAAATTTAAATAATATTTTTTCAAGTGCTGTTTGATGTAGAAAGGTTTTTCCAACAGCATAATAGTTTCTTTCATATTTGCCATGATTACAGTAAATAATATTTTACTAGTTATTTATCAAAATACTATTAATTAGCTAAAAGCGCAGGCAGGATAATTAGTTTAACTAGGCAAGTTAGGTTATTTAAGTCTTATCAACAGTGGTTTGTTCTGTAGCCAATCAAATATATATATATATACACACACACACACACACACACACACACATTTATTTATAAGATGGCTAATGATTTTGACCTTATATCTATAAAAAAAATTTTAAACTGGTTTAATTCAAGCCGAACTAAAATAAATAAGACTTTTACAGCAGAAGAATATGTCATGGAATGCTGTAAAAAAATGTCCTTGTCTGTTAATCATCACTTTTTATTTGGAAAAAAAAAGGCTGAGAATTTTGCCTTCGAATGTGTATAAAAACATTTGGAATCATTGAATGTGGCATTTCTTTATGGCTAGTGCCCTGCTATGCTTATCAAATGACTAAAAGACAAGTGACTGATTACAGTTTGCCTCTTTTAAACATGCAATTTCAGGCAGGATTTTTCTTTGTTATTGACAAAAAAAAGTGTTTTTTTCAAACGTGTTAGCAGTAAATCAGAGGATGAAAGGTCAAATTGTACCGTTAGATGCTCTACCACTGTACTTGGCTGTCTACTGTAGTCTGGGACAGTAAACACAATCTGCACACCACATGTGCAGTGCGTGTGTGTGTGTGTGTAAGACAGAGTAAAACTATAAAGAAAGACAGGTGGTATAGGAAAGGGAATATGGTGGGAAACGACGATCTTGGACACAAGAAGACCCATTCAAATACTATAAAAAAATCAAGTGGACTTGCAATCATGTTTAAAGAGGTCACATAAGAACCTTTAACTGGTTAATTGAGGATCAGTTAACTTTCAAAAATGTGACTTTAGGGACATGTAAAGGAGAGACGATAAAGTTTAACCTGATTTATTATACAGCAAATGGATCCTGGATCAACCTCCTTTATAGTTACTGGAACAAATAGTAAGCAAAACCATAAACTAACCCCAGCGCTTGAGGCTAAGGCTGACAGGGATGTTGGTCAAGGAGCATATCTTATTTCTGTACACTAACACTTTCATGCACACAACATTAATGCATCATTATACAATTTTAGAACCTGGATGTAAATAAAAATGCTTATTTTATTTGACTATAAAGGACTATTTACCCAAAAATGAACATTTGCTCACTATTTAATCAGTGTCAAGTGGTTCCAAACCTTTATGACTTCATATCTTCTGTTGAACACAAAAGAAGATATTTTGAAGAAAGCTAAAAACCGGTAACCATTGACTTTCATAGCAGGAAAAAACAAATATTATGGAAGTCAGTGGTTACAGGTTCTCAGCTTTCTTCGAAATATTTTCCTCTGTGATTAGCAGAAGAAAAGACATTCTAACAGGTTTGGAACTATTTGATTTAACTATCCCTAAAGTTCAGATCAATTAATAAAAAAAATTAAAATACATACAATATTAATAAAAAAGATAAACCACATATTTTTAAAATGATTAGGGTTATAGTTTTAGTTGTTTTTCTTTCAAACACAAATGTCTACAGTGACTTGCTTTATTAGTGTTTAAACTTCATTTTTCTAACCAACTGGTCGACCTGTTTTATTACAAACCTCCAGACAGCCAATAACTATGTGTACCAACATGCAATTAATTGTAATATTTCATAATTTATTATTTTTCCTTCAACTTAGTGCCTGTATTAATCAGGGGTCGCCAAAGCAGAATGAACCAGCAACTTGTCCAGCATGTTTTACACAGCGGATGGCCTTCCAGCTGCAACCCAGAATTGGGAAACATACATACACACTAATACACTACAGCTAATTTAGTTTATTCAATTCACCTGTAAGCAAGTCTTTGCACTGTGAGGGACACTGGAGCACCCGGAGAAAAAACCCACGCAAACAAAGTAAGAACATGTAAACTCCACACAGAAATATCAACTGACCCAGCCAGGACTCGAACCTTCTTGCTGTTAGGCGACAGTGAGCCACCATGTCGCTCAATATTTGTCATTACTCCACCTTCCAGGCAAGCAGCTTGTCCATTGTCTGTTGCATGATTAAACACATTATCGTTTTTTTTTCTGGGTTTGCACTATTCCATTTAAAGTGAACAAGTGCAATTTTATTTGTTGCTTAATATTCACATTAGTTGAAGTAATTCAGAAATTTGCAGGATTTGCGGAATTCAGTTTTTTAAACAGATAAAAATTTGCTCATTTTAAAGCTTTATTCATTAGCAAAACATTTATTTTGCCTTCAATTATTTCTTTATTTTTCTACATCATTTTATTAAAATAAAACTCAAAACATACATATATATATATATATATATATATATATATATATATATATATATATATATATACATATACATATACATATAAATATATATATATATATATATATATATATATATATATATAATTGCAATCTCTTTGAGATATATATATATATATATATATATATATATATATATATATATATATATATATATATATATATATATATATATATAGAATATATAGTTTCTTTAGAACCTGACAGGACTCCAAGAGATTGCAAAAACACTGCTGCTTTGAATTAGACTGACTTCCATTTATCTATTGATCTATATCCATTAAAATAAATAACCTAACCCAGACCCTAAATGTAAAATACAGCACAAGCCCTCTAAATCTATTGAAACAGGTCGATCTGAAGGTGGTTTGGTTTGTAGCTGGACATTATCGGAGTCCGCTGACAGGAACAGTGAACAGCTATTCACTAAAACCACAGAGTCTCGCTAGATCCTCCTGTACAGACGTGCATCAGTTATAAAACGCTCGCAAGACGTTAATTTGGACAACTATGCAGATATTTTAAATGGTTCACACAGAGAGAGCATGCATAGCTTGTGAATCAGTGAACTTGTGCGACTCTGATACAGTACGAGTTGCAGACGTGAGGCACGCGTGAGCTGGTTATTATACCTCTAATCATCGTTACCTTTACATTTGCGTGACTGTTTGCTTTATAGAACTGAGAACATAGTCCTAGTTGACGCGCAGCAGTTGGAAATTTAAGCCACAGTTATGTCTGTAATTAAAAATGAGGCTGTTTTTGCACAGTCCAATTTAGCCTGTTCAATCACAGAAAACGGGAAATGCCATTACTACTATAATTTTAATATGATATATTTAATAATTAATTCAAATTATTATAGTATAATATTTAAGGTAATTTTAATCCTGCGGCCCACCGGATGAGAATCCTTGTTTAGTTGACTAGTCGCACATATCCCTAATTTATGTTTGTCAGGAAAAAACATGTATTATTCACTTGGAAATAACTAAAACATTAGATGATCTGCAATTCATTATGTAATTTATCTGTCATTTTATACTGTAATGGAATGTTTCATTTAAAACTAGTTTAAAGGATTTGATAGAGCAAAAATTACATTTTGGGAGAACTATCCCTTTAGCTCATCCTAGGCACTGTATCATTGGCAGAGTATAATATAACAATACAGTATAATAATATAGTATGATAGTGTATAACATATATATATAATTTAAAATAATATTTGAACAATAATAATATTCTTTTTCAAATATAATCTTGTCAAATAAAGAAGTTAAAGTAAATAAATCCCAAATAAAACTATGAATGCAGACAGAATAATGAATTTCATTAGCACATATTGTGATAGAAGAGATCCATAAGACAGGGATAAAGTAGTACCTGTCGGACAGATCCACAAGTGTGGAAAAGTTTCTTGTGTCACATTAATTCCCTGATGAAGTCATCAATCAGCACCAGTCTGGAAGGGGGTCTGACAGCTAGAAATACAAGGCGGAGTGTGGGAAAGAGCAGGAGGTGAGGGAATGAACAGCAATCAATGTGTTTGCTATTTCCAGCATGCTACGTTTAGTTAGTACATATCTGCTTTGCTTTGCTTTGATTATATCTCACTATCTCTTTATATTATGTTTCCCTCCTGACTTTCCTGGTCTCATTCTCTCTCCCTCTCCCCCTCCTATGTCATATGTGAGACGTTTCCCCTTTGGCTTGCTGTCCTCACATCTGTCTGTAAGAGTTACAGGTCTCATCTATTTTCAGCTGCTGTTTTGCTAACGTGTTACTGGAGCTCAGCGCGTCCACCCCTGTGCCCCCCTGGGCTGTGAAACTAAAGAGCTCCAGCTGGACATCACGTCAGACCTGCCTCTCAAGGCGCTAAACGCAACTGCTGGACCAAACCCACACATTTATGAACTGCATTAACGAAGCGTGAAAGTTAACGAACAGTTAATATGCTAACAGGGCTTGACGCGACGGCCAAGAGGTGATGTTTTAAGCTCCATATAAAGTTACAAGTAGTCCATGTATCACAGTAAAACACACTAATCTCTGTGTATTTCAAATTACCCTGTTCTGAAGTGAAATAAGCTGGCTTGGTTTTGCCTGCATGTTTCAGGACACTTTTAAAGTCAAATGTTTAGTGAAACACACAAGTGCGTTCAGCTTTATAAAAAAAAAATTACATTAATAAATAAATACAAATCTTGTAATGTTTTATCACAGATAGATGGCGGTTTGAAACAGCTGATTCGAATGTTATCACTCGATTGAATGATAGATCTGATAGATATGAGCCAGTAGGGGCCTTCTGTGCCTACTGGTAGGCTCAAAAGGCTGTAATCATCCATTCACATGATTAATTAGCTATAGATCACATATGATTGCGACTGGAAGTCAACAAGAATTATTTATATTTCTCAATAAGTGAAGTTTATTTATAAACTAATTTCGAGAGGATCATGTGCTTATGATTGCTTGCAGCTGGCCCCGCATTATTCAATTTATGATTCACCAATCAGACGATTCCTAATCCACTATAAATACCCTAAGTTCCATATGACAGCCATCTTCGTTTTGAAGAATCCCCCCTTCCACCCCTATTCCTCCTCTTTTCCTGAGAAGCACGGTGGCACAGTGGTTAGCACTGTTGCCTCACAGCAAGAACGTCACTGGTTCTAGTCCTTACCAAGCCAGCCGACGTTTCTGTGCGGAGTTTACATGTTCTCCCTGTGCTCACGTGGGTTTCCTCCGGGTTCCCCGATTTCCTCCCACCGTCAAAAAACATGCAACCTAAGTTAATTGACTAATTTAATTTTGCACCATAGACATGCTCCTAGTAAATTGTTATCTCTTGTTGGAGAAAAGGTATTTATTTTTATTACTTTTTAAATTTTTTTATTAGAAAAATGTTTAGACTAACTACAGATTAATCAATCTTTTGTATTATAAAACATCTTGACCAGACACACTTCCTCTTTTTTACTGTGCTGCATACTTTTTAGAAGAACTGCTGACTAGTGGAAAAAGCAGAATAAGAATAAATTTAGGTTTGTGCCAGACTGCTGTCTAGACATGTCACAAGTTGTCATGATGCTTGTAGAAGTGTGAAATATATTAAAGATGCACGTAATTGTTCAGTTCTGGTATGCAGAGAAGGGTTGCAGAAAGAGGAAGTATGTCGAAGGTGCGGCCAATAGAGGGCTGAACAATGACTGATAAGTGACGTTAAACCAAAACTCCACCTGTTAAGATCAGTTGTGTATATATGGTGGAGTCAGGAAATGTATGTTAGTTGCGAACCTCCTGAATGCAATTATTGTATTGCATGGGGGTAACGTAACCCAGAGCTCTGTCATCGAATTATTCATTTGTATCTAATAAATTACTAATATTTTTGGCATTGAAGAAAACCCTCTCCAGACCTTTTCTTATTGAACATGCATGGAATTGGCTTGATATTCCAACACTCTTAAGAGCAATCACTATCTGTTATTTAGTTACTACAGTAGGGGAGTTCTCGAGATCTACCTGAGCTCAAACTCCCCTCTCGCCTTGCAAATGGGAGGGAGCCCCGGGCTTGAGAATCTTATGAGCTCAGGGCTCTCTCCCGGAACAGCATGCCAAACAAGCTTTATAATCATCAGCCAAGTGTAAACTCTTGAATTTTATTTTATTTATGTCTACCCCTACCCCAATCTTTAACCAAACCGTCACAGTAATATAAAAACAGAGCTGGAGTCTTCTCTATTAGTATAGCTGATTAACCATGTGGATGGATGATAACAGCCTTCTTAGCCTACCAGTTAGTGCAGAAGACCCCTACTGGCTCATATCTATCAGCCACTGATAACGCCCATTCAATCAAATGATAACATCTGAAGCAGGTGTTTGAAATAAATGATCAACATTGTAAAAAATATTGATTGCCTCTCATTTTTAAGCTAAATCAAATTAACTTTATAATCTTTTATCGAGTCTTTTAAACTTATATTATATTAAACAGACATAAAACAGCTCGCATAACTTATAAAATTAAGTAAGAACATGATTAACTTTAAGTTACAGTGAACTAAATACATATGTTGTCATGATCAATTGATCTTTTATTTTTATTACAGTAAATGAAGGACAACAGTAAACACAAACACATATCTAATCAAAAACAATCAATGACTTTACTTTAAAAAGTGAGTAAGCCCATTGCAACTTAAGCCGCCTCCACTGCAGTTATTCACTTCCAATGGAGAGCAGTCCGGGAGCTGCGTGGAGTTCCCTTATGTGGAAAATTCAAATCCAATTTGAGCTGCAGATACGTTGAAATATTTGAACTCCTGCGAAAAGACTGTTTGCGACTGGCTGACCGGATGTGATGTACTCCAGTGTTGTCCAAGCAAGTCTATGCATGCGAGATTAGAAATAGGATTTTTATTCGTTATTTTTTGAATAAGAAAAAAGTATATATACACATAAATATATATGTATATATATATATATATATATATATATATATATATATATATATATATATATATATATATATATATAAAAACATTTCTATTCATAAATAAGTAAAAACAAATATTATTTTTTTTATGTTGTCTCCACATTCCCTCCAAAGTTTTTAGCAGTCAATGATTCTAGTATTCATTCATTCATTCAACCATGGTGAACGCAGAGAGAATAAAGGCTCTTTTTGCACTTTATTTCAGACACCACTAGAATCAGCTTTTCTCCCATGGTGCATGACAACACTGAAAACTCTGTGTGACTGCCACGAGGGGGGGTGTATTCCGACAGTCGTTTCCAAATGTATGCAGTGGAAAGGTGGCTTTAGAACTGTTAAGCTGACCTGCACTGTTAAAAATGCTGGGTTTCACACAATTGATTTGTGTTGGGACAACGTAAAGGAATTCAATTAACTTAGTAGTGTTTATAAATTTAAGTGGATCGAACATAAAACAATTAAGTTGTCCCAGAAATAAACTCAAAAAGTGTGTTGTTTTATGTCATTTTAAGTAAGTACTTTAAACTAACGACAAACATGTTTTGTGTGTAATTTGTATAATTATGCATATACAGTGGTCTCTTGTTATTTACAGTAGTTATGTTCCAAAAATAACCCGCAATAGGCAAAATCTGCAAAGAAGTCAGCCTTATTTTTTACGATTATTATAGATGTTTTAAGGCTGTAAAACCTCTCACTACACACTTTATACACTTTTTCAGACAGACATTAACATATTCACACTTTTCTCTCTTTGGTAAATACTGTACTCTCAAAGTTCAAACATTCATAGAAAAAATAGGTCTAATGTTAAAGAATGCAACTAAAGATCAAAACCTGTTGTCAGGCACATTCATCGCTGTCAGCAAAAGGTTCATTCAGCTTTTTAGCAATTGTGCGGATAATGTTGGCATCCAGTGTAACGTTCTTTTTCTTGCAATCACTAATCCACAAAGCTAAAGCAGACTCCATCCTTAAGGGCGTCGCACACCTGATAGTTGAAAGTAGCCTTAACCCACACCGGACGGACACATTCACATGTTATTTAAAATAAAATTATTCAGATGGCACTCTGTGGCGTGGCAGAAATGTGAACAGTGTCCTGAGTTATAGCTGGGCACTGCAGACAGTCACCGACTTGCAGCGCAGATGTTTCTCTGATAGAAACCTACGTTTACAATTCTAAAATGCATGGTGCTGTGCGGTGTAGCACATCTGGTGTGCGATCCCCTTTACGTAGGTCTTGCTGAAGACATTTACAACCCTTTTTTGCATCCTTGTTGAAACGCACACTGCTAGCGATCAAAGATCTTTGCTAATTTGGCAAGCTGAACGCATTCTGTACTATATAGGAGACATGGAGAAAATTGATTGACAGTGGTCAACAGCCAATCAGGACGCAGAACACAATGCAATGCAAAAAAAATAATGAACAAAACTCAGAAGTGAACCGCGCTATAGCGTGGGACCACTGTAAACATTCTTGGTTCCACACAATAAATTTCAGTTGGGACAACATGCAGAAATTAAATTAACTTGATAGATTAACTTAAATTAACCCCCCCACCCCCCTACTAATTAAGTTAGTTTGATTGCCATTTTTGAGTGTAGTTCACTTACCCAAGTTTAAAGCGATGGGTTTTCTCATTTCTTTAGGTCCTATTTTATATGAAGTGGCCTTAACTACTAGGTATTTACAACAAAAAACTAGGCCTGTCACAATAATCAATGCATCGCCTTATCGCACAACACATGGACATGACCTCATTTTTTTGGTGATGCAATATATATATCGCCCATGCATAAAAACCAATTAAGAAACATTTTAGCTGATTGTGCAACCTCTCTAACTCTATCGGAGGTGTCAGTGTCAGTACGGTTTAAAAAACACCATAGTATTTACTATAAATTACTATAGTATATTTTCATGTAAGTGCCTGAAAACTGAAAATAGATCTGGTAACAGATATCGCAGCCTCTATTACTTTTTTACTTTGTAGTTCTTTGTTTAGGATATATCAATGTTTTCACATTCTGATTCCAATGCCTAATTATTAGAATAAAATATGATGTGTTATTTGGAAGAGTGTACCTAGACTGTGATGATCTTATATTGTCATTCTGGCATTACATAATGAGTGGTCTTATAGGACAATAATACAGTTTATCGCAATAAATTTTGGTACAATATATCGTACAAAAAAAAAAAAAAAAAAGATATCCTGACAGGCCTACAAAGAAAAACTGTGTTCATAATGTATTGAAAAACACTTTTTTGGTGCTCTTGAGGTGCAATACAAGTAGGGTTACAAGGACAGATTTGACGTATGGGTAGGTTTAAGGGTGGGTTAAGATGTAAGGGATGGACCACAGTGTAATTACAAATGTAACTGCAGAAATTGATTACAGATGTAATTGCATTCGGGTATTTAATCAATCATAGGTATGAGGCATTTATAAAGGAACACATATTTACACAAATAGTACAAATAGTAACAAATAACAAATAACACAACAAATACAAATGAGTTAAGACCAGTTAATATAAAGTTGGACCATTAAAGTAAAGTTTACTATTCAATTACCATTCAATCTATTTAATACAGTGTTTTAATGCCATTACAATTTGTGACCTATTATAAGTCTTTTTTTTTACATTTGCATTGCTAAGCACAAGATTTGAGTTCAATCTACAAACAATTTTATTAACTTACAATTAATTTACAAACTGTATTGAAAACACAACTCTGAACTGTAATATCTCACATGATCATTCAAAGATTAGAATAGCTTCTTAGAATAGAAGAATTTTTGAATATGGATAATGCGTTATATATTAACAGTAGCTATGTTTCCATCCAAATATGCAAATTAAATTTATGTGCAAAACTGGAATATGGCATAAAAGACATGCAAACAAAGCAGCATATTCATCCAATGAGTCAAAGAGAATAAAATCGTCACGTCCTGATTAACTGGCGCCAAATATCTAAAATGAAAATGGAAGTATTTGAGGTAGGAAAAGCTGCGTGAATCTTTTCCATATTTAGTAAATCACTTGGGCCTAAGAAGACAAGGCCGACATGCAATGGTTGTGTGGTGGTGTTTGAAGCCGTGAGACGCGGAGCTCAGATAATTGTGATTCTGGAGGTAACTAGTAATAAAATAACACTATAACTGAAACAATTCAGGCATTTTAGAATGACATTTCAGGTGCTTTACAAAGTGCTAAGCCTGCTGGTTTGTCCATTCACACATTTTTATCATCACATGACCTCTTATAACAAAATCACAACTTTTTTTAATGCGCATACTGGAATTTGTTTGGTGAAAGTGTTTCCATCGGAATGTATGCACATCTTTTTTTATCAAATAAAAAGTTTATCCTACTCAGTTTTGTGCATACATTTTTTATGCTCATTTTCAAAATTGATGCGCATCTTGGCTTTTTCATCATTTGTTTACGCGCATCTCCAAGATGCGCATACAAATAGATGGATGGAAACAGTGTGAGTTTGACTAGCCAGACCAAACCTTTGTGTTAGACCGAAAGCCTGGTTTATACTTCTGCGTCAAGTGACTGGCGTAACCCACGGCGCATGCAACGCCCGTAGCTGTGCATTTATACTTCTGCGCGCTGTCTCTGTTGGTCTGCATTAACACTTCCGAAACGCTAGTTGGCAGTGAGGTGTAAATGTTCCTCTGTGTCGAGTTTCCTCGTTGCTGTTTTGCTTTTCCTGAACACTTCCTGGATGTACAAGTGGTTCAAACTCGCTCATTTTGAGGCAGGAACAGGCGGACGTGCAACAACTTTAACTATGAGGTAAACACAAAACAAAACTTTCCATCCGTAGCTCCTTCACGGGACTCCACACTTGTAAACAATCGCTCCATTGGGCTAGCGCCGCTTGCGTGGCTCTCTGTCCCGCCCAGACTCGTCAGTGCTACCAAGCCGACCAATTACAAAGCTTGGGCTACACGTTGTTGCGACATGTAGTTACATTTATTTGAGACGTGCACGTCAGTGACGCCGACGGCCACGGCGAAGGGCTATGCGTCAACGCCGTAGCATACGCCGGCGTTTGATGCAGTAGTATAAATCAGTCTTAAATAAAGCTGTTTGTATATTTTCCAGTGTTTCAATAAGACATCTGCCACAGCCAGTAAGCTGTGAGATAAACATCTATTCACCTCAGGTCAGCCTTCCATCCAGAAGTCACTGTAATCTTCATACTGTATTGTGCTAACTAATCATTAACCTACAGCCTGCTCATAAACATTCAGGTAATTTACCCTCCAATCCTTCTGCAAGCTGACGATAACAAGAGCAGGACATTATTCAATTATGCCAGAGATGGAGAACGAGAAAGAGAGGCAGAGGCAGACGGAGAGCTGGAGAGTCTGTTGCTAAAAGATACTTCAAGGTTGTTTTTTTAATGTACCTTCTGAAATTGTCGCATTCAAATCCTGCTTATAAACACAAAAAGCACAATTATTATAAAATATTTAGGCAAACATAACACCAATTTCCAAATTAAACAACAATTATCACAAACGCTGCATGTTAAAACACAGCTATTTTCTAAAATTCAGTTGACAGATAATTTAACAGTCAGGAATCTCCATCAAAGTATTTGATTTATTTATGTCCTTGTAATTATGTGTAACCTAATGGTTAACACTTTAAAATAATGGTCCTTTAGTTAATGTTAGTTCATGTATTTTCCACTACTAAACTTTAGTAATTTAAAGTGTTTGTTCATCTTTGTTAAATGCGTGGTCTAGAATGTATTTTTAAGGCTTGGTTCTGTTTATAAGATGCAAAGCAATGTGTGCTCATGCTTTATTAGTAAAAAACTTGATTTTTTATATATATTACTTTTATTATATACAGCTACTCAGCTAACATGAAAACTACTGTCATATTTCCTAGTTCTCTGAAAGGCCCGCCCTCAAGAGGCTCTGATTTCTCAGCTAACGTAATGTGCTGTGATTCGTAAATCGGATCCACGTTACCAGGAAAAGCGACACGCCCCTATAAGCACCCGCTTTTGCGCTGTGTAAACACTCAGTCTGAATAGCTGTTAGCTTTATCAGTTTGTGCTTGAATCAGACAGAAAATGAAGCAAAAATTAAGCAAAATCAACATTTTAAAGCTGCGATTCATCAGTGGATCTTTTGTATGTCAGCTTATAGACAAATCAGCTGATCGGCATGGCTTTGAAATGCTCCAGTGTCCTTGTATCTGTGTTTACACAGTAAACAGCGGTGAGTTCGGTATACCGATCTTCATGGTCAATCACAGTCATTTCTGTTGAGTGTGTGAACACAATGACAAATCAGCGCTGTTTAAAAACATGCTAAACAGCGCTCAAATGTTCACTTAAAGTGACATTTAAAGGTTATCAAGGCAGGTTAGGGTAATTAGGCAAGTTATTGTATAATGATGGTTTGTTCTATTGACTATCCAAAAACTTTGCTTAAAGGGACTAATGATTTTGACCTTAAAATGGATTTAAATACATTTAAAACTGCTTTTATTTAGCCGAAATAAAACAAAAAAATTCTCTAGAAGAAAAAATATTATCAGACATACATACACACACACACACACACACACACACACACACACACACACACACACACACACACACACACACACACACATATATATATATATATATATATATATATATAATTAAAATGATCCTAATGACTCCTATATTTAAATTGACTCCTAAGCTTAAGTTGATTCAACTTAAAGACAAATGTGTATGCTCTGAAAAGGTAAGATTGCAAATAAAGCGTTATTTTTTATTTTTGCACTGCACGTTTACAAGCAAAGACAGCATTTTATTCAAGTGTTCAACTCATTATCCAGTGTTTTACTGCTCAAATCCTTGTTTAAAAGTTAAACCTTTTAAAGTTGGATTGAGATCCACCCACCACAGTCACACAAAACCATCTGTGGGCAAACACAGTACATTCATGCTCAATATAGACAATATAGACTATATAAAAATAAAGAAGATGAAGAGTTTAAGCACATTTTTTCAGCAAAGTAAAGCTGGTTCTTTGATTAGCAGAAAATCTCCAGCAAGTGCTCTCAGATGGAGCAGCTTTTACTTGCGTTAGGGTTAGGTTGGCATAATCCAACACAATTTCACGGCAATTCATAACTTTTTGATTTAGTGGCTATTTCGTATGAATTACTACGATCTAATTCGTACAATTCTGTGCGATTTGCTTATCCCCCAATGACGGTTGGGGTTAGGGGTGGGGTTGGTTGCCACGCCTCCTTTTAAAAATCGTACATTTTCTAAACTTGTACGAATTTGTACGAATTGGCCACTAAACTGTCAAAACATGAGCTGAGTTCATCATGAGATCAGGCTGCATAATCATAGATGATTTCATCAGACAACTATTGATTCAAAGAAAATGACAGCACTGCTATACATACAAATGCTTTTTTTAATAATATGTTGTTTTATCTCAACTTACTTCATAACTTCAGTTGAGTGTTTGAAATAAATTCTTTTGTGAGATGATTCAGGAGTCGTGTGATGAATAGTCATGTTAAATCAACGAAAGCAGCTAAATCTAGTGTTTATTAAGCAACCACTATGGGGATTTTGTGGGTTTCTTAATCGTGGGTGTTTTGAGTTTCACGTGAGAGTGCCCACTGGCTATTGGAGAAGATTTACAACTGATCACAGAACCCTGCTTCCCTGACAAGATATGCATGAAATCACAATAGCGATTACATTTTATTCCGATTCACCATGCAGCCCTATTGTGAAGAAACAAAGAGTGAATTTTCATCCACAAACATGCTTCTCATTGAGTTTAATGCAGTCCATTCAGGCCCAGCAATCTCTTTAATGGACACATGCTTCTACTTTTTACTTATTTCATACGTCCATTACAGGCTTTGGAGGGAGATTGAAAAGATCTTCTCTTTATAGTCAAAGAAAAATATGCTGAAACTACAACCTGTGATGTGGATCAGTGGATATTATGACAAGACAGAGGCACAAAGAGAAACATACGACACATGAGTGGCGTTTGTATGTTTATAAGGGGGGAAAAAGTTGAAAGAGTAAAAGCTTCCTCTGTACAGTAGAGCAGTTTGTCTCTGTGTTGAATTAGTGTGAATCAGAAGCAGGTTCCCGAAAGAAATACTCTCACTCTAGCACTAATAACAACCTCTTAAAACCAGACACACACAAAGCGCTGTTAACACTCCACATGTCAGTGTCACTCACATGCACACGTTTATATATGCCAAACATCATTATAATACCATTGCCTACACGCACACACCGCTACGGTAATGGGCTCAATGACAAAGTGATTTTGATTTATGTTGCTTTACCATAAATGATGCCAATATAAAAACCACATTCATCACAAATGTATAAGAGTTTGTGTGTATTTGCAGCCCAAATGGCGTCTCCTGAGTTTTAAAAGCAGCGCTAACCTGAGCATTTCCAAAACCGAGAAAATGAGCCACAGTTCCATTAAAGACCGCGAAGGCAATCAGGAGCGAATACCCAGATGACCTCTGCATCCCTCAGATGAGTGCAACAACAGCAGGAAATAAAGGAAAAACTTTTTTTTATTGTTTTTGTAAGCTGACAATAGAAGCACAAAGGGACGCACTCATCAAAAAGTGTTTAAAAATGTACAAATGTAAGTACAAATGTAGTTACTTGTAGGTAGAGCTTGGCGATATGGGCAAAATATAATATCCCCGTATTTTTAGGGGGAATGACGGTATTTAATATCTATCCGGTATTTTCCCTTAAATATATAGTTACTTGAGAGTTAAAACCTTTATTAAAACATGACTAAACTGTTTTTGAGCAAAATATAATTTAAACACAGGGGTTTCCCTCCCTGTTTACAAATAAACAGCTGCAACAAAAATAATAGCTGCACAAAATCTTTGATAAAAAAAAAAAAAAAACACAATACAGGTTTTTCTCCTTCCTAAAACTGTTGCACAACATTTCAAATTATAAACTAAACCTTTAAAAATAAATACAGTACAGGGTTTTTTTCCTGCTTAACTCTATACACAACTCTGCTCTGCTGTTGTGCAAACAAAGTAAACGGAACCACAGAAAAGAGAGCTACATTGTCAGAGCAAAAAAGGAACACACATAAATAGTAACACAACAAAAAATGTTGTATGATAAAAAAACACATTGAATGTAAATATGAAACAAACAGTATTTTAAGTCACAATTACAGTCTTGTTATAAGTAATCCTGTGTAGCACAGTTGTGTGATTTACAAACAACAATTCAATCAGCTCAATGTTTTTTAGTTACACATTTACATGTGTGTATTGTGGACAATTATTAAACAGTTCACATATCCAAGATATCTAAAGATAAGTCTTTAACTCCATGTAATGTGTTATAGCGTATATGTAAAAATTAGACCGTCGTGTAGTAAATACTGCACTTATAATCAGTGAATATGAGTTGGTTTCACTTTGGAAATGCGGTATAAATTCCTCCCATTTTGGTGCTTTTAATTCTTTTGAACACATTCAGGAGCTGCTTGTCAATTTGACAAGGCTTCTATGTTTGTTCTTGCAGTCAATTGCGGAAGAAATGATTGTTAAAGGGTTTCTGATAAACCCCTGTGACAGCTGCAAGCACTGTGTGACGTGGGTGCACGTGAGGGGGAGTCAGATTTGTCCGGGGAGATTTCTTAACACACCGGCATTGCATGTTTCTCTATGTCGCTTCAGTGATGGGACGTTCTTGAACGATTCATTCATTTTGAACAAATCTTTTGTATGACTTATGAAGTGAATCATTAATTTGCGCATTCGCACAGTTGTGCAAGTGAAGCTCGCATGCTACCTTGGAGTAGTCTGTTTCGCGCAAAATGCGCAAGTGTGGCCTCAAACCATATCGATATAAATTATATTGGATAATACCATATTGTATCGAATCATGTCGATATATTTCGAACCCGATATACCGCCCAGCCTTACTTGTAGGTATTTTTAAAATACAGGTAACAAAGGAAACACACATACACGCACGCACGCAAGCTCGCTCGCACGCACGCACACACGCACGCACGCACGCACACACACACACACACTAAATGGTTGTTATAATATGAATAAGCTAGTGTAAATGTAAGAACATAGTAGTTGAGGTCGCTTAATAAAAAATGGGATTCTGAAAACCAACCAACCAACCAACGAAGAAAGCAATCAAACAAGCAACAAATCAAGTAACCAACCAACCAAGCAATAAACCAACCAAGCAAGGAAGCAAGCAAGCAAGCAAGCAAGCCAGCACCAACCAACCAAGTCAACAAACCGAGCAATCAACCAAGCAAACAACCAACCAAGCTAACTAACTAACTAACATCAATGACATTGTGCTTTTTGAAAGCTGACTCTGGTGTGTTTAAAATAAAGCTCACAAAAAAGGGCAAACAGAGCTTGAGGGTTTAATAAAACACAGCAGTGAGGTCCAGTTTTGTACAGCGGGTCAGTGCTGACAGCCCTTAAGCATTTGGTGGTTTTGCAATATGTCTGCTGAATACATTCTGTTTAACTGTGTCTGTTTTTAAACGTTTTGCTCATAAAACATCCCACAGCCTCGGATTATGCTTGCTAGTGAATTTTTAGATCCAAGTAAAGTCTAACGTCACTTTAACATGTAACATTCCCTCTGATTTCAGGCTCTGTTAATGGTTAAAGCTCAGTTCTGGACTCAAGGTGCAGGACCCTGGGGACTCCTGTCAACAACATTGTATGCAATACTAGTGCTGGAATAAAATAAAATAAAATAAAATAAAATAAAATAAAATAAAAAGCGACACAATTGCTCAGTGGTTAGAACTGTCGCCACACAGCAAGAGGGTCACTGGTTCGAGTTTGCATTCTTTCCGTGTTGGCATGAGTTTCCTCTAGGTGCTCCGATTTCTCCCACAGTCCAAAGACATGCAGTATAGGTAAATTGAGTAAACTAAATTGGTTGTAAAGTATGAGTGTGAAAGAGTGTGTATGGGTGTTTCCCAGTACTGGGTTGCAGATGGAAGGGCATCCATTGAGTAAAACATATGCTTGATAAGTTGGCAGTTCAAGAAAATACAATAAAAGAAAAAATATGCAATAAACTTAAAGAAAAATAATAAAACAAAAGAAAAAAGAAAAAACAGAAAAGAAAAAATTATTAAATATAATTAAATTAACAAAAATAAATTTAAGCGAAAATAATATAAAAAATAAAATAAATTTAATTAAAATAAAACCTTGGTAGACTTAAGATATTCTCCCAATTGCAAGTAACTTATAAAAATATTAACCCAACAGCAAGTAACATACTATTGTTTTTAAAAATTGAATGATAAATTCTGTGAATTATTACAATAACATAGTTGACATAAAAAAATTACTATTGCTGTAACCTAAACATTTTGTACTAAAGAAGAACAAAAAAGTCTTAATGCCTTCCTGGTAAAGTCTAGATAGGATTCAGCTTCAGATACGCACATCAATAAAGGATTTTATTGAGAGAGTAGTTGTGTTTATGTGCTTTGCGTACAGTAGGTTCGCTCTGCGCCATGTCTGGTACTACTAGATCCTTTCTGAGGTGCACCCAGTTCTGTGAGTTCATCAACTCTTTCAGAAATTATACCTGTATGATGGAAGCTTTCAGCGGTATTTCTGAGTAAGCCGAGCTCAGTTTGATAGACTGTTATCTGGTGTCGACAAGAGGATTTCCCCTCGGGAAGTCAACAACAGGCACTACATCATAATCATTCCCCTAAAAGAACAAGTTCATGATTGGTTAACACGGCGTGATTGTCCGATGATGTTCAGATTGTCCAACTTAAGCGATTTACTTGAAACGCTCAACTTGCGCCGCCTCATTTGTGCAAATCGTGCCGCAGGATGTCTATTCGTATCTTTGCATTGACTTAAAAGGTAAATCACTCAAGTTTATAATACAAGTTAACATTTTCATGGCGAAATGTCTCTACACACAAACATTTGCTGTTAGTTCAAACTACTACTATAAAAGAAGCTGAAACAACACAATTCTTGAGTTTTTATTTATCTTAATTGTTTAATGTTCAATCTACTTAAATTTGTAAAAACAAATAAGTCAACTTAATTCCTTCATGTTTGAGCCAGGCATTTTTTACGGTGTAAATATAAAAACATAATTTTTAAAGATTTAAAACTTGATATAATATGTGTTAATATTCAATATTATTTCATCAAGTTTTTAGTTTCTAAAATAAATAACAAAAGGTTTATATTGAAGATGCAAAATGTACCTGCATTTTTAGGATCACCCATATAAACAAATAAAAAAAGACATAATTTATTGTTAGTGTTGTTAAAGACAACTTCATTTCTAGTCGACAGACAAAAAGAGAGAGCACTGCAGCCAAGGAACACCGTGTACGCGACAAAATAATAGGAGAGACCTGCCTCAGTTCAGACATACTGCAACAAGAAAACAAGGAAAAACCTGCCACCCAGAAGGCATCCACTGACAGGCTCACAAAGAGCAAAAAGCGTAGATGTGGCAAGTCTAATTGGCCAGAGAACAGTGCTGTTCTGTCTACTGTAATCTTGCACAGAGAGCGGAGACTCTCATTAGAAGCAAACTGTAAGGTCTGCTCTTCTGTAGTGCTGAGGTGGAGGCTCTGACCACAGGCAAGTCTCCCCAACAAACATCAAGACAACACCAGACTGAGAGAACAAAGCAAGGGGATTAGATACACATAAAAATAAAAGTTTTGCCCAAACTAATTAGCGGGAGACTCCTTGGGAAAAAAGCAACAAGAAATTACAGACATTAAATATCACTTACATAATTTAAAACATGTAAATACAAAATAACAAAAGTACTTTTACTATAAGCACATATCTCACATTCATTATAACAACAACAACAACAACAATAAAAATAATTCCTTTCATTTATATAGTGCTTTTCTGGACACCAAAAGTGCTTTCCACATTGGGGGGAATCTCCAAATCCACCACCAGTGTGCAGCATCCACCTGGATGAGATGACGGCAGCCATATTGTGCCAGATTGGTGGAGAGGAGACCAAACATGATATGGGGATGGTTAGGAGGCCATGATAGACAAAGGCCAGTGGGCAAATTTGACCAGGATGCTGGGGTTAAACCCCTACTCTTGTTTTTGAAGGACATCTTGGGATTTTTAATGACCACAGAGAGTCAGGACCTCAGTTTAACGTCTCATTCAAAAGACGGCGCCCACTGAGAAGTATAGAGTTCCCTACACTATAGTGGGGTCACACACCACAGGTTGAGTGCCCCCTGCTGGTCTCACTAACATCACTTTCGGCAACAACCTAGCTTTCCCATGTGGTCTCCCATCCAGGCGCAGCTTCAGTGGGCGACAATGTGAGAGTTGCAGAGAGCTAGCTGCTACTCAGACAACACAATGTATAGTAAAATATGCAGTTTCACAGAAGAATTGTGCATTCAAACATTAAGAATTAATGTTTGTAACATACTTTAGATACAAAACATAAATCCACAGCCACATCTTTAAAGACCAATCATAACACTTGCACATAGACGTGACGTGTAAATATAGAACAAAAAAATGTGTTCATTGTAGTTTTGTAAATCTAGAAAAACAACTTCAAGTGAGACACTAATGTTTTTGCAATTGTTTTTAATAAAATGTTAATGTAAACAGGGCTAGTGATTTACAGTAAGACACAATTCTGACAGACAACTACTTTGCCAAAACAATCTCTGTTTGCACCGATCTACATAAACTACTTAAAAAGTCACATTAGGTTATTTAGACCAGTAGATGGCGATGCCATGTTGTAAAGCACGCGTCTTAAACTGTCGGCTTGCCCTCCTCCTTCCGGCCCGCAATTGACGTCAAAAATATAACGAGATTCGACCTGCCAAAACATGTTTTTGAACCACTACCATTGTTGTCCAGTTGCATCTAGCCACTTGTAGTTTTGACCGTCACCTAGTCGACATTGATAGTAATGCATTTAGATTAGTTTTACTTTCATTTTCTCTCAGTGTACGATCGAGTAACACAAATGCATTTTATATTGATGTCTGTAAGTGCTATGTTTTTTTCTAAAGCTCTATTTTTGTAAATAATCAAGGGTTGTTAGATTATCATCAGTTTTATTCCACTTGTATTTTGTTGTACAAACACTTCTTCATGGTTTATACATTATGCTGGTAGTGTCGCAAATATGATCATTTTGCTAATGTTCAATTCAAATGGTCTGATTAAATGTATTTTCCTCATATTCTTTGCATAAAAAAATATGTACATTAGTAAAATTGTACTGCTAGTTGAATTTAACTTGTTAAAGAAAATGTGAATATGTACATACTTTCCCCCTCTCTGTTGTAGTTTTACAAAAAAAGAAAGATATTGAGAAGAACGATTGCCAGTAAAGTCCCTTAAGTTACCCAAACTGCTTTCTGCTGTTCCTATGCCATTGGGAAAATACAATTGGTTGGGACAGAATAATAATTACTATGCCTATTATTTGTAGTATTTGCTTAGCAATTTAAACTCCCCCGTCAATGTGTACAACAAGAAACAAAAAGCTAGAGTTATGACTGCATATAGTCTGTGGAAGAGTGACTGAATGTGTCTGAGGCTCGGCCATTCACACAACAGCCACAGATAAATTTCAGCAGCTGATGTGAGACATGATAAACGTGCTGATTTGCATTATCACTGGTGACAGGTAATGCTTCCAATATAAACATCAAGTGTGTTGCCATAAGATCAATAACTGTATGTCAGGTTTACACTTTTATCTTGTGCTTGAATGTTAAAACGGCCCTCCTATGAATTGTCAGTCACTGAAATGGCCCCTCGCCCACTTGAGTTTAAGACCCCTGTTGTGAAGAAATCCATACAGTTCTAAAGTTCGCCATAGTGATTTTCAACTACTTAAACATTCATATAGACTCAATACATAATGCATATATGTGTGTGATGTTATAGTTTTCACAACTTCACACTTCTGTTGTTTACATTAAGACGATAACCAGTGTTGAGGGTAACGCATTACAAGTAACGCAAGTTACAGAATAATATTATTGTTATAACAAGGTAACAAGTAAAGAAACACATTACCTAAAAAATAAGTAATAATATTTGAGTTACTTTTTAGTTTAATTAAATAACTTTTACAAAATAAATGGCTGAAGTACAATTAATGTAGTCACAGTGAATCATGCACTCAGTGAGAGAACTTGGCCCCCGTGGACACAGACAGAAACAAAGATGGCAGGTCGAAGCCTTAGATTTCTGGAATGGAAGCATTCTCAATATTTTCTATGCACTGAAGAAAAAAAAAGGTAAATGAAGTTGTAGGTTATACAGTGTGCTGTTAATTGCAGAGATCCTCTATTAAAAGAAGAAGAAGAAAAAAAAAACTCTGAAAGTTAAGAAAAAGTAAGAAAAAGTAAGAAAAAGTAATGCAAAAGTAACTCAAAAGGAACGTAGCGCATTACTTACCATAAAAAGTAACAAAGTAATACAACTGATTACTTTTTTGGGGAGTAATTTTAAATGTAAATCTCTTCAACACCAATGATAACTGCATAGTTTTCACTGGAACTCATTTTCTGTTCTCCCAAATGGTGTTGCTTTGTAAATGAATGACCAAAAACTTTAGTTTTTAGTTGAAAATGGTATCATATACACTAAATATAGCCTAAGACATACAGAATATATAATAACAGCTGAAATAAATGTGTAAATAATTGTCCTGTTTAAATCAAATGTGAAAAGATGTTAAAAAAAAACAGAGCTTTACTCTCTAACATACTGATTTATTTCTTTAATCACAAACTTAAAGGGTTGGTTCACTCAAAAATGTAAAAAGTTATTAATTATTCGTCCTTATGTCATTCCAAACCCCTGAAACCTTGACTTGAAGAGCCTCCACAAAACAGATCAAATACTTCAAGT
Source organism: Danio rerio (assembly GCF_052040795.2). Classification (NCBI taxonomy): domain Eukaryota; kingdom Metazoa; phylum Chordata; class Actinopteri; order Cypriniformes; family Danionidae; genus Danio; species Danio rerio. The sequence goes on from NC_141023.1 coordinate 19,760,551, forward strand.
TGATCAGTGAGAATATTATAAAGCTACAAATAATATAAAGTTTATAAAGTTTGGCAAATATTTACTACACATGATAGAGCTGGGATCATTGTGGTTTTACTTTTGGGTGACCTGTCTCTTGTGTCCTGCTGAAAAAACAGCTTAAACCAGACTAAGCTTACTAGCTGGTCGTTAGCTGGTCTGGTTTTAGAGGGGTTTCAGCCATTTCCAGGCTAGTCTTAGCTGCTCTGGCTGGGAGATTACCAGCTAAAACCAACTTGACCAACCAAGCCAGACTGGGAGACCAGTCAGAACAATCTATGTCCATGCTTAAACCAGGCTGGTCAAGCTGGTTTTGGCTGGTTTTAGCTGGTCATTCATTTCCCAGTCTGACCAGCTACAAACAAATTGGAAATAGCTGAAACCAGCCTGAAAATGGCCCAAACTCCTCTAAAACAAGTCAGCCAACGTAGGTTGCTTTCCAAACAAGAGCACTTGGCTTAACAATGTATAAAAGGTAACTGCACAGTACAATTACACTAATTTAAATACAAACAATTTTTAGGATGTTTTATTTGTTTCTCCTACCCCTAGATTTTCTGAAGTAAATGTTTTGCTTCCGAGTGACGCCAAACAATGTAATCATCATAGTTTGTTGTTTCGTTGAGTCTGTGCTCTACTTTCAAGTCTCCTTATTGGCAACAGTTTTCAGTGCTGGGTTTCAAAGCTTACTTCCTGTAAACAGCTGTCCAACCCAATTCCATAAGAAAATCATCAGATATGTAGTAAATATTTATGATGTGCTGCCCTACCGTTGACCTCAAGATACACAAGAAAGAAGATCAACGGTAAATGAATTTACAAAAGAGCAGATCATCATTTCATTTGTCCAATCAAAGAGTTTGCATTGACTGCTTCTAGTTCGAAGTGGCTTGTGTAATTGCAGAGCCTAATAGACTATTGGAGGCTGTTTCTCATAATGTCAGTTCCCTCAATAGTTTTTAAATGGATCAAGGGATATGATCTCTTCTTCAAGGAAAATAATGGCTCCCTTATTGCCTAACTATATTTTCGCCAAAGAAACAACAAACTTTGAAGGTACGTCTTAATATAAACCTTCAGAGGATGGAAATTTCCCGATTCATCATGCGAAGTTGTGCTCTGATGATTAAGAATTGAGAGCCCATGTTTCTGAAATCGCTCTAATTAGGACTTTAAAGGCAAAAAAAAAAAATAAATAAAATAAAAAAATCCAACACCTGTACTTCCTATGAAAGGTGTTGTACACAGTGGAAATCAACACTGCAGTCGCCACAGGCTAAAATAAAACTCTGTGCAGATGCTGCATATACTGTGTATCTGGAGGTCACAGTCACCTCACAGGAAACAACTTACTGTAGCACTGACAGATATATTGTAATTTATGTACATTTATGCAAACAATTTGATGATTACATTTTACACTAATTTAAAGGACACCCATCCCAGGACTCTTACCAAATTATGCATATTTCCTGTTCATTATTATAACTTCAAATTCTGTCTTTAGGATCCTAAAGCATATATCACATAGAAAAAAGTGATCAGATTAGAAGTTTAATATTTCACAACAATAACAATATTAAAACCATTCTGTGCATATAGATGGGAGCCTGACTCTTGCACTGTATACTGCACAAATAAAAAAAGACTGACTTTCTGTCTCACAATTCTGAATTATAAATGTTATAGTTATTTCTTGTGGTTCTATATTTTTTCTCAGAATTATACAAACTTTTTTTAAAGATGCTCAATACTGATATGACACAAAAACAATGCATATCACAAAAGGGTTGAAGCATTTAACCTGAAAAGATGCATTTTAATTATATGCAAATGTGTTAAAAAGAACCACCATATTTTCTAGACCAAATAAGAAAACGCAACAACAAATCAGCAGTGTTTAAGAACGCGCTCAGAGACACTTAAATGTTAGCATAAAATTGACATTTTTAAAATAAATTTCAGTACTGAAATTCAGTATCGTGACAGGTCTAATAAAAGAATCAGTTCATTAACTTCAGTTTGATAAATGGCATCTAAACTGTGTGTTTGGGAAACATAACGTTAGCTAACAAGTGCCATTTTCCTTAACTTAGCTGAAAATGTGGTATCTATTTTCACTATCCATTTAGAATGGACCTTTGGGTCATCGAAAGGTGGTGAAATGATAAATTTGTGTCACTTTCTCTTCGCTAATAATATATACAGCTAGGTTTTTTCAGAACGCAGCCTTAAATATGCTTTTAAAATGGCAGCCGCGTGAAATCAGTCTATTGGTTAAATGGCGGCAGCTTGAAGAAGAAAGCATGATAATGTCTGCGGTCTGGAGTTAAGTTGATAACGACAACATTACCATAGCAAACTGTGAGATAAGTTAACTTGGGATTGCCTGCTGAGTATTTTAAGTTGAGGTGCTATTTCTTTTTATATTCTATTTTTTTATATTTACTGTTGCACATAAGTCCAAAAGTAAAGCATTTATGTTATTTATTTTTTACTTTAGTTGTTTATTACTTATTGTTTAAGCTACCTTACAGTGCTCGGTTTGTAAACAGAGTTGTTGAATGTTAAAATAAAGTGATTTAAATCACTTTTGCTCTTTTTTATTCTTTTTTTATGTACTATAGAAGCATCGGATTGGGTTTTGTTATCGGCAGATACTCAAAAACAAATGACTCAAACTCAAGGGCAAAAGCCATCTGTGCATCTATGAATCTATGGAAGCCTGTTTATGAAACTTTTTAAAACATTTTACAAAATAAGAGAGATCATACATGTTACGCATGTTATTTTTTTATTTAGTACTGTTCCTGTTCTTCAGAAATATCCTCAATCCCCTCAAAATGCTTAATGCCTTGTGTTTCCTTCTGGAGCATCAGTGATGGTTTAAACCTTTTTTTAAAAACAGTTGTGCTTAAGTCCCTCAATCATACACTGTGCAAATAGATGGATCTTTCAATCATACAGTCACTGCTGGAAAAGTTCAAATATGCAGAAGATGCTGAAGACTTAAAAATAGGCAGGAGATGGAGGATTTTTAGGAACAGCAGTCAGATATACTTTTTAGAACAAACAAGAGACTCGTAAACAACCTTTACAAAGCAGAAAAAGCACTCAAAGAATCCTCAGGCAACCACACATAGTATTAAAAATCAAATGTATGTACTTTTGGGTTATTTTAAGAATTTCAGCTAAATCTATATGTAAACATCTTTTATGTAAAATATCTTACTTGAGACAGTGCTAAATAAAAAAAAAAACATTGCATTTTGTATGATTTCTCTTATTTCATTCAAATCATTTACATTTTATAAATTTTTTCAACAGGTATGTAAACTTTTGAGCACAACTGTATGTATGTATATATATATATATATATATATATATATATATATATATATATATATATATATATATATATATGGTTTTTTTTTTCATAATTTGGATATTTTTCCCCGTTTAATTTTGAGCTTGATTATAAGAAAAAAAAAAATAAATAAAAAATTGCAAGATAATATTTTCCAATTCTGACTTTAAGGGTGCTTTCACATCTGTGGTTTGGTTCATTTGGTCCGGACCAAGGACAACCAATAATACATTGTAGCCTTTTTCTGCCGTTTTTGGGTCCTTTTCACACTGATTGCTTTGGTCCGAACCAGAACTAAAATGCAGTAATGTGACAAAATCCACATCACTCATTGGCCAGATGCTATTGAACGTATTTCCTAAACAGCTTTTATATTGGTCAGATTTAACGTGCGGAAAAATGCCAATGGAACTTCTGCAAGTAAACAAACCGGCAGACACAAAATGTTGCTTTTTACTATGCCGGGATGACTGCTCTGGCTGATTGTATCCCTGGTCATAGTATACTATATAGAATTTACACATCACTTTGGACACATTTAAAAAATGACAATGAAGCACCACTGAGGCTGTAAAACAATGCTTTATTGCTTTGCAAACGGCGAAGGCACATCGCAAGTCAATTCAGGAGGATCCGTGAATTCATTTATCTAAACTGCAACATGGTCATCCTCTGGAAATATTACCAATGATCCATCAGGTGATGTGTTTCCCTCTCTCTGTTTAAATTTGTTGGTAAAGTGCTGTCAACAAATATTTTTCCTCCACACCCCTTAAGATGACACTCAAGTGCGACTGCTACATTCACATCTGCCCCAATGAACCGCACCAAGAGAAAAAACGAACTCTAGTGCGATTCAACCAAACTAAGGCCGGTGTGAAAACACACTTAAACTCATAACTGCTTGCCTTGATCCACAGAAACTATTTAATTGAATGGATGCTCCAAAAAAAACACTGCATCAATGTGTAATGTAGAGAGAACATTTGACAAGACCAAATTAGATTTATTGCTCAGTTTGCTTGACTGTATAATGCTTTAAGGACTGGATTTACCAACAATGAACTGTCAATTTGTTGTCAGTTTTCGAACCTGACCCCAACACTAAAATGAAACATGACACACGCTTTTTTTTTATTTTTTTTTGCAATACAGTAACTTAATTATGACAACACTTTACTTCACGTAATGGCGACTGTGTGTCAAATAACCAGTTCGACTTGTTTTGGCCCCAGGGACCTTTAGCCTGTCTTTACCTTTGGCTGACCAGCCGGAGAGTTATTTTGAAGTGTCCTGCGGTCTATTCTGAAATCGCACACCTCACAGAGAGCACATCTCGCTCTTATTCTCTCGCTCAGCTCTTTCACACACCACATAAAGGAGTCGTCGGCCGTCTATAACTTAATGCACCAGATGGACCTTGATGGATTACAAAAAAACAAAGCATAAAGCTTGCCTGGTTGTCCAGATAAGTGCCTGACCTAATTATCACACACAAAGGCCTCCATCCAAGGCCACAGGAGCACTTAAACTTAAGCCAGGGAGAATTATTAAAATATGTACATAGAAATGTGCATTAGGGTTAGGATAGCACTGTATATGATATATAGCTACACACCAAATAGCAGTGGGATGTTTTGAAGTAGGCCTGATTCTGCTGTATAGAGTATTTCTCTTTTTTTCAGCAAAGCATATCTCAGCTATTGTACATCATTACTTAAAATCACTTCTTTGTTTTCAAACTGAACATACAACATAATATGTTGCAAATGACAGCAGAGGTCTGTAGACTTCTATGACCGTAAAGAGTTTGCAGATCCTTTTCAGAAGATGTATTAAGGATACATAGATACTTATGCAAACAAATTAATCATTTGTTAAAAAGACGAAATTTAAGGAAATACGAAACAAAACATAACATTAAAACATAAATCATAAAACAACCCTAAAATATTAATCTGCATAGTTTTGTAATCTAGTTCTTATTTTGGAAATTTATTAAGATGAAACAAAACAAAACAAACAAAAATGAAACAAAAATGAAACAAAAACGGTAAACCATGAATCACAAAACAATCCAAAAATCTAAATCTACATAGTTTTGCGATCTAGTTATTATTTTGGTGATTTATTAAAACGAAGAAAACAAAACAAATTAAATTAATTTATAATTAATTCATTAAAAGTAAACTATTAATCACAAAACAACCCAAAAATCTAAATCTGCACAGTTTTGTGATCTAGTTATAATTTTGGAGATTTATTTAAAAGATGAAACAAAATAAAATGAAACCAATCAAAACAAAACAAAACAGAAACTAAACAAAAATCAAACAAAACAAAATACTAAACCATAAATCACAAAACATAAAAAAAATCTGCATAGTTTTGCAAACTATTTATTATTTTAGAGATTAAAATGATGAAAAAAAAACAAAAAAAATTAAACAAATCAAAACTAAACTAAAACTAAACTAAAACTAAACAAAGCAAAACAGTAAACCATAAATCACAAAACAATAAAAAATTCTAAATCTACATAGTTTTGTGATCTAGTTATTATTTTAGAAATTAAAAAGATAAAGCAAAACAAATATTAAACAAAACAACAAATCATAAAGCAAAACAAAACGGTAAACCATAAACCACAAAACAACCAACAACAAATTCTACCAAGTTTTGGGATCTAATTATTATTTTGGATATTTATTAAAGAGAATACAGGTGCAAACGGAGGTCTAAAATGTTTTGAGCTTGTCTGCTTTCAACCACTTCCACGGGTAGTTGGAAACAAATTTGCCTGGATTGCTTTTAGATTGTAAACACACTTGGGGTTGAATGCATTCAAACAGCTTCGATGTGTTCAGTCCACAAACTCTCCTACTGACTGATCACATGATCGTTATGGGAAGTGCTGTGTGAATACATACTCAAAAGTAAATTGTTGTACCTAAATACTGACAGTCATAATAGATCAGGTAAGTTCAAGTTATTTTCATTGGCACAAGATTGCGGTGTACCTGCTTTTGATAAATTACAACAATTACAGCAGGCTTTGTTAAATCCGCTTATAGAAAATAAAAAAGCAGACTTTACATTGGGTGTGTACAATCCTGTTTTTCTAAAATAAAAACCCTAACAACACTACTGCTTATGGTGCATCCATCGATTCTGCCATGCATGTATGCGAGTAATTTTGCATTGATATGTCAACTCATTCTACAAACCCTAACATAAACATCCCTGCAAAAACATATGCTGGATTAGTTGGTGGTTCATTCAGCAGTGGCGACACCTGATTAATAAAGGGACTAAGCCAAAAAAGAAAATGAATAAATATTTCGCATGTGAAAAGGTGAGGCTCACCACACTGCTTTTATAGGACACTAGAAAAGAGCAGTGCGTTGCGCTTATTATGTTGCTAGGCAACCACTGTATAACCATCTTAGTGCTGGAGCGCATGACTTTGGGTGCTTTTTCCACACAAGAGTTGACTTTTTTCAACAAGAGGTGCTCAGAGCGATCCATTAAAAACACGAGGCGTAGCAGACAGAACGCGAGGCGCCCGGGGTGTATAAACAGCACACAAAAACACTCTCTGGCCATTAAAAACTATTTTAAAAAGCCACCAAAAAGCATGTCCAGTTTGATTAGAGCCTTACACTTCAAGCTGGTAAACAATGAATCCTAACCTTACCAAAGCTCCAGATGTAAGATTGGTGTAAAAGGGCACCATAATGGCCATCTCCTGCAGAAACAACTGTAATTTCATTAAAGCCGCTTTATCGTCTTCTCCATCTGCTCTCTCTTTCACCCGAAACAACACAGAGCTCAGGGCAAGGGGAAATGTCAAAGCTTTCATTCACCAGCTTATACACTGCGTGTGTGTGTCTGAAGAATCTTACGCCACTTTAGTCCTCCTAAACAGACAGTGGCTCTCTTCAATGAAACTGCCCAGCAAATTGTAAGGTCAGGAAAAATGGAGAGAAAGACACAAAGAACAAACAGAAAGAGAGAGTCTTTAGGAGGAAGTCCGACGTCATGAGTTTGTAGGTATTTGATGAGCCCACATGGGAATGAGAGAGAAAATAGAAATATGAGGTGCTAGTGTAGGGAGAGAGAGAGAGAGAGAAAAAAACATACAGTTAACAGACAGAGGACACATATACAAGCACACTCCTCCTTACTCCCTACGGCCCAGTGTAAATCTGACAGGGGTTTTTACAGCCCCCGGTCCTGTGGGTGATGTCGGCTCTTAGAAAGACTGATGATTTTGTGTAATATTCCTCTTAGAGCAGGACAGGGCTATTATGACCAGAGTTTCACACATAATCAATGCAGACAGGAGGATGTATAGAGCTGAGTGCAGCCAACAAACACACCAGTTTCTCTTCTTCTGCCGCTGTTCATCATGGAGACCTCTGAGCTGTTTTTAAAGGCATGAGTGAAAATGTCTTGTCATGAACTTACAGTGGTCAACACATGCAGTGTAAGCTCTGGATTCACAACCAGGCTCAGATTGATTTTGCAGACTTTTTTTTCTCAATGGGAAAGTTCTGCAAAAAAGATTTAAATATAAATGGAACAAAAAGCTTAACACTGTAGTTTTATCAGGAGCCAAGAGAACAATCAAATATTGCACAATGCTGTTATTTTTTATGTCTTTATCTTTCCTGGGATGTTTACGATATATTCACTACAACCCCAAATCCGAAAAATAGGACAATATGGAAAACGCAAATAAAAAAACAAAGAAGTGATTTATAAATTTTCTTTGACTTACTGTATATGTCATCGCAGACAATACAACAGGACATCATTTTTTTTTAAATAAACACATATCCCAATTTTGGTTCTTGCAACACATTTTAAACAGTTGGAACAGTAAAGCATTTACCACTTTGTAATGTTGCCTTTCCTTTTCACAACACTTTAAAGACATTAGGGACTAAAGAAACCAAATAATGAAGTGTTTCAGGAGTAATTATGTCCCACTCTTCATGCCTTAACGTGGGCTACAGTCTGGTATCTTCGTTGTCACCTTTTACACTTCAAAATTGTCACACATTCTCTATTGGAGACAGGTCGGGACTGCAGGCAGGTCAGTGAAGTACCTGTATCCTGTTTCTCTGCAGCCAGGACTTTGTAATGGTGCAGAATGTGGTTTTGCATTTTCTTGTTGAAATATACATGGGCGTGCCTGGAAAAGAAGGCAGCATGTTGTGTTTCAAAATCTCGATGTACTTTTCAGCATTAATGGTGCCATCACAGAAATACAAGTTACCTTTGCCAAGGGCACTGAGAGAATCCCATACCATGACAGACACTGGCTTTTGTACTTGTTGATGGTTCTAGATGATCCTTTTCTGTTTTTGATCCGGAGCACACAGCTTCCTTTTCTCAAAAAAAAACAAAAAAAAAAAAACCCTGAAATATTGATTCATCCGACCACAGGACACGTTTTCACTGTGTTTCACTCAGATGCCTCTAAGCCCAGAGAAGTCAACTGCATTTCTGGACCCTGTTAAGACTTCCTTTCGGCACAGTTTTCTCTGGCATTTGTGGATGCAACTACTGTACGCATTGTGGTACTTGACAAAGGTTTGCTAAAGTAGTCCTGGGTGATATCTCTTATAGATGAATGACAATTCTTGACACAGAGTCACTTGAGGGATCAGAGATCATAGTTCAGCTTAGGCTTGAGCCCTTGTCCTTTACGCATTGAAATTCCTCCAGATTCCTTGAATCTTTAATTATGTTCTGCACTGTTGAAGGTGAAATATCCAAATGTCTTCCTATCTTTGTTTAAGGAAAATTGCTTTTAAACATTTCAATCATTTTCTCACATATTTGTTGGCAAATTGGCAATCCTCTGCCCATCTTTGTTCCCAAAGAACTAGACCTTTATTGGATGCTGCTTTTGTACAAAATCATGATTACAATCATCTGATGACATCACCTGTTTCAAATCACATCATTATTTAACTAATTTCCTGATTACAAGCACTAAGCTGCTCCTGTCTCAACTTTGGTGTTGTGGATCTGATTTGTGGTTGTATATTTACTATGAAATGTTTACTAAACTTATAATAAAAAATAAAAGTAGTAGTAAAGATATTGAGTAGTTTTACTCAGTAAGTACAGTATATGTCAAAAACAAAGTAAATAAAATACTACAACATTAAGTAGCATTTAAGCTTTAAAATTGTAAATAAAAAAGCAGAAATTAGTTTCCAAAATCGATTCAAACATTTTAAGTTCTAAAAAATAAATCGACATCAACATTTGTTAGTTACAAAATAATACTGGATGAAAAAAACAACCAGGAATGTTTTAGTAAACAAAACTTTGTTTTAATATAAAAATTGTGAGAGCCAGAATTTATGTTTAGCAAACACAATAATAAAGGCATTCAAATAATGCCAGCAGTAATTCATAGATAGATAGATAAATAGATAAATAAATAAATAAATAAATAAATAAATAAATATTATTTACTCTGGCCTTTTTATAACAATACCTTGTTATTATTAATATTATTATTATCATTATTATTATTATTACTATTATTATTATTAAATAATTTGTTGCATCCTGCAGTGTTACAGAAAATAAGTTAATGTTTATTTAAATTCTCTGTTGACTTCTGTGTGGGTCTAAAACCTTTCTAACACTTCTGAGTGAGCCATTTGTCCTGAAACAGCACTGAAATGATAAAGCCTCTACAGTTCTACACAGCCCTGTTTATGTCTACTGTGTGTGCTACAGAAACACCCTGCTTTGATCATCAGGCTAAACATTTTACCTTCAGCTGCTTTCCTCTAGTTAAGTTCCGGGCGTAAGTTGCTTGGTTGTGGTTTTTTGAAGGACTCATCTGGTTAGGATTACAGCGCATAGCCGAGGGGAACCAATCCCAGGTCCATTTTGATGCGAGTGTGAATGGTGCTTGACTTAAGCTGAAGATGACATGTGTAAAGAAGCCCACTCAACACATCTGCAAATCAGCAATGCCATCCCATAATTTACACACACAGACGATCTACACAACACCTGCCACCCTTGAGAAGATCAAGGCTTTCTTCATTGTTCAGAGAAGAAGACGGAGACTAAAAGAGCAGAGGTCAAAGACAGATGGCAGATGATGGTGTCACACCTGTTATTCACACACACACAATCACTGCAGAAAAACGCCACTTATCAATGACTTCAGTCATCAATAGACAGGTGCACCACTGAAATACAATGCTTTTTTAAAACTTTTGTCTTGTTTAGTTAAAATTACTAATTAAAATATTTAATTAATTACTTATTACTAATTAAATAATTAATTATAAATGATTGCACGTTTTAAAATCAAAAAGCATTTTCTGAACAGGTGAAACAATATTGTCTTATTTCAAGAAGTAAATTATCAAAATCAAGTGAGTTTTTCATTAAAACGAGCAAAATAATCTGCCAATGGCTAAGTAACCTAATCTTGATTTTAGTTTTAACAACAAGACTATGGCAATTAGGTGAAATAAACTAAATTTTTTACCCTTGTGTACTGTTCAAATTTTCTACCCTTTCATTATGTTAGTGGCTGTTTTGCCCCACTGACTTTCATTAAAATGACATTTTTGATTGCAAAGCCATGTCAGCATATAATCATACATTCTTGATTGCTGTTGGTTTTCCCTGTTGAGGAAGAGGTCAAATTTATAATTAAAAATAATAAATTCTCCATCCCCTTTGTGAATGAAAACATCCCCAACAGCACAAAAGGGTTAAAATTAAAGGAGCAGGAAAAACCCATAAATACGTAAAATGTTTAATAATGTGGTTCCTAGTTATTTAGTGAACCATTTTTGAAGCAACAGCATTCATACAGTTCTAGGGGTTGGGACTTTGTTTATTTACTTTTTGTTTATTTGTTTATTTAAATTTAGAAGTCTAGTGGGGAAAAATATGTTTTATGCACAAGTGCAATCATGGGGAACAAATTACCAAAATCGATCAAGGAAATAAAAGACTTAAGGGGGTTCAAAAAAGCGATCAAAAGATGGTAGTTTGATGAGAATAATTAGTTTTATGGTGGATGATGATGATGATGATGTTTTATTTGTAAATGTTATTGTTTTGTGAGTAGGAATGCAGCTGGAGGGGCATCTGCTGCGTAAATCATATGTTGGATAAGTTGGTGGTTCATTCCGTTGTGGTGACCGCTGATTAATAGAGGGACTGAGCCAAAAAGAAAATGAATGAATGAAGGAATAAATGTATTTGTAAAAAAATGTCTTCCTGTTTTGAAATGTGGAGGTACTGTTTGCTTTATGTTGTATTTTTGAAGCCATACATTGTGTTATTTAACAGCAATGACCACAATGGAAACAAGCTTAGGGCTTGATTGTGTTTTTATCCTCGACAGTTTTTTGTTTAAAAGGCTTGGGATACTTGTATTTTTGTAAAGCTTGTCTAAAATCTGTCAAATAAAAATGAAATTCAATTCAATTAAATGGGGTTTCATAATGACCCCATAAAATTACCCTTTTTCGGTTCCCCAAGAAACATTTACAGAAAAAAAGATCATTATAGCTTTCATAGCTGCGTTTAAAAGCAGACACTTCAAGCTTTCTAGAAATGCATGTCTCACCTCTCTGCGTTTTGTTATCGCGGAGTGTCAGCGCATTTTACTGACCTGTTTCTAAAAGCAGTTCACAGAGAGAGAAAAGACAATGCCTACACTGTTTGTTTTCCTTATTTTGCAAAAGTACAAGTTTGTTGTTGTTGTGAGTGTACACAGCAAAAAGTAGACACGTAACAGATTCAACTGATGTATTGATCTTATCTGTACGATCAAAACTAAAAGTGTAATTTAAGTTCATTTCAGCAGTTTGACGACACCACAGGTCAAAACATGTATACGCGGTCTTCGACCCCAGAGGGTTAATAAGCATTTTAGTAATATAAGGATTCAGTTGGTGCTGTGAAGAACCTTTTGTGGAATAAAAGGTTCCGTGGATGATAAAGGTTCTTCATTTAACAACTGATGCCAATAAATAAACTTTGTATTTAAAAGTGTATTCTAAACCACACAGTACACTGTAAAAAATGCACAATCCCTCAGTGCCTTCCCAATGCAAATCAATTAAGTTAACTTGATGTTTATTTTTACAATTTTTAAGTTGATTGAACATAAAACAATTCAGCTGACCCATAAAAAACCCTTAAGAATTGTGTTGTTACTGATCATAGTCTCATCATAGTTTTGTGTAAATATATATGGGACAAAACACCATTAGCTTTGATTACAGAACACATCTTGAGTGCATAATTGCTTTTAGAAAAAAAAAGTGTAATTAAATGTTTTTTTTGTTGTTTTTTTTTAATTCAAGCATTGTTTTTATCAAGTGCCTTGCTTTTGTAACTAGAATGGCTTACCTGTTGAATGAAAACCCGTTCAGATACTAATGGTGTTGCATGGAATTTGACAACATTTGGACGTCATCGCTCCACTAATGCTGAATGAACAGGTGCCATTCTTATTAGTGGACAGAGAGTCAAGGGCTCAATTACATGTTAATCGGGCAGCTGCTACTTTTAAGGCTTTGGAATTTGTTTTTATTTTCTTAATGCATTTTTAAAATTCTTAGTTAAAAAAAACAACAAAAAAAAACATTGAAGATTCATTAAATTATAAAAACGATCACAAGTAAATGCATTTGAATATAAAAATGTTTTTTTTGAGATTCTACTGACTATAAATAATACTATATTTAAAAACTACTAAGATAACTAAATAACTGATTCTCAAAGTATGAATAGACTGTTAGCAGAATTAGACTATGTACATTATAAAAAAAATCCTAAATTCTACACATATCCTCTATGTAGTGTCAACACAAATCAAATAAGTTAACTTAATCATTTTTACAAATTTAGGTGGATTAAACATAAAACTAAAATGTTAGAATTGTAAATATTTTATAATAAATGATAAATAAATATAAAAATTAGAATAAATTATAAAAAAAAAATATTCAAATTAGACCTGCACAATGGCGACGCAGTGGTGCATTAGGTAGTGCTGTCGCCTCACAGCAAGAACGTCACTGGTTCGAGCTTCGGCTGGGTCAGTTGGCGTTTCTGTGTGGAGTTTGCATGTTCTCCCTGCATTCGCGTGGGTTTCCTCCGGGTGCTCCGGTTTCGCCCACAGTCCAAAGACATGCGGTACAGGTGAATTGGGTAAGATAAATGATCCGTAGTGAATGGGTGTGAATGATTGTGTATGGATGTTTCCCAGAGATGGGTTGCAGCTTAAAACATATGCTGGATAAGTTGGCGGTTCATTCTGCTGTTGCTACCCCAGATTAATAAAGGGACTACGCTGAAAAGAAAATGGATGAATGAATGACACTAGGAAATTCTGTTATTCTGCAATATATGTTGTGATGTAAATACAATTTCTCCAGATGACTTGAATATCTTTATTTGGAAGAATTGATCATTTTAAAATCTACAAGCATAGATAAATACAGTACAGGCAAAAAATACAATTGAAATAAACAGTAATTTATCGTTTTCCAAGTCTTTTACAGCATTAGTACAGTTATTGAATATTAAAAATAAATATAATTCAATAAAGGTAATCGTTACTAACATTACAAAATGTACAGTTACTTATGCCTGAATATTTTTAAATCATCAGACAGCCACAAGCCTTAAAACCACATGCAATTGATCAATTATAAGAGTATGAACATTGCATATCCTGTGAAGTGACTTTTGCGAATGTTTACACTGCGATATCAATGCTGAAGCGATATATTGTGCAGGCCTAAAATACAAATAATTATTAATGCATAACATCACATCTTATAATAAGTCTAACAGAACCACTATACGAGACATTCTACCTTTTCACTTATAAAAAATGTGACAGGGCCTGGCTTAAGCTTGTCATCCACAAAACAATCATACAAAAACAATCATGTAATCATACAATTCAATGATAGAATGCATCCTTTATCACTGTCAGCTTCTCCTCCATCAATTGATGTCATTCACCGTAAAAGAGTATTGCAAGTATTTTATATTAAATTGAATGCAAATGTGACCGGACTGATAGAAATATGGGGACAATTGTACATTTGTATGTATTGTATATGTGCAGTATTTACTTGTAGAATATATTTATAATTTCATGTTTTTAAATCAACTGACGTAAATGATAACAACTTCAACTTGCAACTTCTGAAGTTTTTTTTCCCTTAAATAACAGTTTTTAGCATAACAAAAAGCTGTAGGTTCAATTAGGCTGAAGAAAAGGACAATAACAGGGTTTGTACATTTTTAAAGTGTTTTTAATAAATAAATACAAATCTGAGAATGAAATGAATGAAGTATTCCTTTACAGATAAACTCGACAATCAGTCCATTTTAGACATTTTGGGATGAAATACTTTTTATTCACTGTATTTATTTATTTTGAGTTGAGTCAAATGAACTATGAAAGTAAGTTCAACTTGCATCAGGTAACCTTAAAACGGCTCACTTAAAAAGGTTATACTGAAATGTGTATAGATAAAAAAATAAAGGTAAAACTTGATTAACAAGTTTAGATTACAAAAAAAATATGATCAAAAAGGCATGACAGCATGTCTTTCTTTCGTTTTACCATATTTTATGTTTTCATTTCAGGGACAGATAATGTTTGTTTCTGGTAGAATGTCCCATAACCATCCGTAAAGGCATTTACACTTCAAAAACAACTGCAATCTATTTACTTATCAGTGATGTTTGACAAAGGATTCCTGGCCTAAAGCATGTCATGATTGGCAAGCATTACATTCAAACAGACGACATAAAAAGCTTGGTTTCCGCATTGTTCCACGTGAAACTGTGGCAGCTGCTTTTAAAGCAAACCATTGTGTCTCATAAAAATGATCTCCTCCTCTTTCCATCAACCCCAAACACTGGCTGCGCTGTAAATGTTTACAGCTCTCTGGAACGCCATGTCCGACCAGGAATCTTAAATAACTCATTAGGGAACGTTTAATGTAACCTGCGAGGTGTGTTTAGTCTACAATTGTGGCATTAAGGGTTTTTTTTATCAGTGGGCCAACAGGTGCATCTTTTCATCACAACACTGAAACTTCAAATGAAATAAAAGCAAGATATTCATGTGTTTTGATCTCTTGAACTCAGACTGTAAATCAGGAATATAATTAACTACAATGCCCATGAGGCCAAGGGGTCATTATATTGGAGTGCATCTGAGGTCTGCCCTGCTTTATTCATTCAATTTATAACAATAAAAGAGAGGCGTCATTAATCAGCAAACTCCTTGATGAAATATGGGTGTGCATGTTAGGAGGTGTTTCACAAATGTTCTTGCATTTTTACAGTATATACTGTATCACATTAGTATTCAGATTGGCTCTGGATTTTCAGTGGATTTTATACACATGTGCAGTATATATATATAATACCTCCTTAAAGATTAGCCCAATCTGTATTTTTTCCCCCAATTTCTGCTTAATGGAGATAAGTTTTTTTCAACACATTTCCAATCATAATAGTTTTAATGACTCGTTTGTAATAACTGATTTATTTTATTTTTGCCATGATGACAGTGCATAATATTGTACTAGATATTTTTCACGACACTTCTATACAGCTTAAAGTGACATTTAAAGGCTTAACTAGGTTAATTAGGTTAACTAGGCAGGTTAGGATAATTAGGCAAGTTATTGTATAATGATGGTTTGTTCTGTAGACTATTGAAAAAATATATAGGGTAAAAGGGCTATAAATTTTGACTTTAAAAAGGGTTTTTTAAAAAAATTAAAACTGCCTGTATTTTTGCAGAGATAAAACAAATAAGATTTTATTAAGAAAACTGTATAGGTGATACCGTGAAAAATTCTGTTAAACATCATTTGAGAAATATATAAAGAAATAATATTTTAAAAAGAAGAAATATAATTCTAGTGGTCCTCTGACTTAATATATACAGTTTACAGGGAAGACAGAATTATTAGGACATTAACATTTTTTTTCAGACATATCTTCCTAAGTGATGTTTAACATAGCAAGGGATATTTGCAGCTACACTTAAAACATACCTTTGCTATTGTTTAAACCACTTATTTAAAATGAGCTGAATCAGCACAATTCTAGTTTAGTATATTGAAAAATAACTAATAAAATAATATGTACTGTACTGTCATAATGGTAAAGACAAACTAGTTATTATAAATCAGTTTTTAAAACTTATTTGTTTAAAAATGTGTTGAAAACCCCTCTAATAAACAGCACTTTGTGAAAATTGTGAAAAGTCTTCATCTGTATTTTTTAATTGTAAAAATGCATGTTTCCTTTAGGATTAAGTTTCAGTTATTAGCAGAATATATATAAAATATTGTTTTTTTAAGAAAAATAATAATAATAATTAAAAAAAAAAAAAAAAAAAAAAAAATATATATATATATATATATATATATATATATATATATATATATATATATATAAAGGAAATGGGTGTGTCATGTATAATTTGTAATAAACTTTTATTATTATTAATAGTTTTATTAAAATGAGTTATTAGTGTGTTTTAACATTATATTAATTACCATTACCACAGGTCCTAAATAATAATAATATAGTGCTAGTGCTAAACCCATAATAATGCTAAGTGACTAGGCATGGGCTGGTATAAGATGATAATCTTGGATAAAAATGTCATGGTTTCACGGTATTGTGATCACTAATTATTAAAATGTATTCTTTTAAAATGTCTGGGTAAAAAACAAAAACTTTTATTCTCCTTTAAACTTAATATATTTTATTTAGAGGAACTTTTAAAATAGTTTGGAGCAGTAAACATGTCAGACTAAATAATTCAAATGAATCATTGACTTCTGCTGTCTTCGCTAGTATCAAAAACACAGATTTTATTAAAATTGAAAACGGCATCTTGGAAATCTTTTCTGCTGGAGATACTGTTGTCCTAAAAAAACTTAAAAGAAAACATAAAACATACTGTAGAAACGCTATAGCAGAAAATGTTGGCGATTTTAAAACCTTGACTGCAGTATACCTTGAAAACGGTTATTGTCCCATGCTTATAAGTGACTAATACATATGATCATTCAAATGTGTAGTAAAAATGACTTTGTCATGCGATCTGTATTTTAAAAAAAATCCTTTCAAATTGTGCATTCTATCATTTCTGTGAAAAAGGGAAAAAAAGTGATGACATCATCCATGAATATATTTTTCTAGAATTAAAATGTTCTTCCTCCTATTACATCCTTCCCTTCCTCGTTGAGCAGCAAATCATCATTCATGTCTGTGACCTAAATTAAAGTCTATTGGCTAATATTAATGTCTTTTCAATGGGAAATTCAAATAGCATAATATTTACAGTGTTGGGAAAAAGGAATATTACTATATTAATATATTAAAGGAATATTAACTACAATATTTTTGTCTCCTTTCATTAAGCAACTGTATTTGTATTCCTTAAAGGTGATATATTAACTGATCTACTGTTGAGTATGATAATCTTTGCATACTAATGAAGCATTTTTGCAGAAGTAGATGGAGCTGATGGAGATGCAAAGGCCTGATCGTCTAAAACTAACTTGAGGTCTGCAGCTAAACTTCCTGTCAGCACAAATGTAATATAATTGAACACAGAATATGTGCATTTGAGAAAGCTAACTGGGCGGAGAAAGTCTTTTAATGTTGTGCAGAGAATTCAAAGAAAAAGAGGAAGTATGTATGGGTGCGGCCAATGAAGGACTTTAGAATAATTGGCAAGTGATGAATTTCATTGAACTCTACCTGCTAATATCAGCTGCCTATAAGAGTTAAAGTCAGAAAATGAAAACTGTTGCGCACCCCTGAATGTAACTCGTGCATTGTATTGAGGAAAACAGCATTCTGTGAATCAAATTATTGATTTGCATCCAATAAATGATTAATATGACACTGAATAAAAAACACTCCTGACCTTTTTTAATGAACATGCATGAAATTGATGAAATTATTCCAACAGTCAGATCAGATTTTTTTTTGAAGACGAGCCATTGGTAAACAAACAGTTTATATCAGAGTCAGTGCTGTTCATCAATTGATTGATTTTGTCAAGCAGAAACAAAGCTAAACTGCAAACTGCTTTTACACACATAAGCCTTGTTGTTGTATCCCCCTCTTCCTAAGTTTGCTTTATCAATATGTTAAACCATCTGAAAATGAGAGCCATAAATCACAGCTCTCAGTTCTCCCCCCTCCACAAACTCCGGGAAGCCTCTGCCGAGCAGCGTGTGATGCCACTTTGCCAACTGCTAACAGCATTAGCGCCTGAAAAAAAAAACCTAAACGCTGGATACCATTGTAACTACATTAAAGAAAACTCAATCCACCTCCTAAAGGCACTCAAAGGCACTCGCAGTTACATACTCGGCGGTTATCAAGCAGTGCGAGATGGGCTTACACGGAGGCTAGCTGGGCAATCTTAGCGTTTGACATGAGTGATGGGGAGAAGGAGGGAGTTCAGGTCGCTCTTCATAATGAGGGTGAAATTTATGGCAACACTTAAAGGGATGGGATCAATAGACCCTCCGTACTTCGGCAGAAACACGAGCAACGTGGAAGAAAGAAGCGGAGGAGAGGAAGGGGGAGAAAAGAAAAGAGATGTCTGCACATCAGGGTCAATACAAGTCAGGGCGGATCAGGTTGCAGGAGCGTCTGAATGCCCCGTTGCCTCAGAGAGAGAAAAAGAAGAGGGGTACGAGAGAAGCAGCATCAGGTCAATAACTGCAGCGTGCTATTATATCACGGCTTAGATCCATTACTGGGACTAAATATACGTTTTTGTGCCTCTGCCAGATGTCTTTGTTACATGCGCGGCGAGATCCAGTGGCGGCGATGCCAACTCTCTGCTCTGTGAGAGCCATTCTCTGTCCTTCAGCCCGAGGAGGACATCAGGAAATGATACACAACTGTAATGTTTCACTGGAACAAAGTCGCGGCCTCCTAAGGGAAATATGACACCGAACGTATAGGACTGCTAGAGATAGATCAGTTAGATATGAAAATTATGTCATTTACTCACCGGAAAATGTTCTCATGTCACATATACGATATAGCTTGCTTTCTTTCGGGAAACATAGAAAGGCGAGTTCTTTGAGATTATCTGAGATATGAAAGTTAATAGGCCTTATTCACCAATCTTTCTTGAGAAGTAATTTTTGTTTTTCAAATGTAACCTGACAATGTTTATTTTGCTAGCGCACACTCTTTTTCTCCATTTAAACCCCTGATAGAAAAAAAAAATATTTGTTTTGATAATCTTTAATCATTGACCATTTGCTTTTGCGTTTGCGTTTGGAGTGGTGATCTTTCTCTGATGATGTCAGTTTGAAGACTTCAGCCACAAAATTCTTAACCAAGGCCCTCTTAGGGCTCTATTTTACAATCTAGGCGCAAAGTCTAAAGCGCATGGCGCAAAAGCATTATGAGCAGGCCCGAATCCACTTTTGTTATTTTCAAGATGGAAAACTATGCTTTGCACCCTGGTGCATGGTCTAACAGGGTTGTGCTTATTCTTTTAATGAATTATGGGTGTGTTTTGAGCATAACGTGCATCAAACCAATCAGAGTCTCATCTCGCATACCCTTTAAGAGTCAGTTGCGTCGTGCCATGGTGCTTTTGCTATTTACATGGTGGACTTTGTAAGTGGAAGAACTAAACACTTCACTGGTGAGAAAACAATTAAACAGACCATCTGCAGCACGAGGATAAAGCCTCCTCCATGCGGTCTCTTTACTTTACTTTTACTCCTTTACTTTTGTGGATAATGGAACGGTGTTGTACGTACTCCACTGAAGACATCTGTTAGCCTAAATATGTATTTTGTTTTTTTTTTGTAAAGATTTGTTTCAAAACTATTTCTAAATTAAGTTCTAATTTAGCAATCTAACCCGACAAATAAATAAGCAATAATGACAAAGTGTGATCAAAAAACTTATATCCAAAAACACACCCTATTCTTATGCCCCATGTGGTGATGCATAAGTCTCCAAAACCCAACAGGTGGATAAATCTAAACTTGTTTTTATCAAAATAAATGTAAAAATGCATATAAGCAATACTACTGCTAATAATAATAACATTATATAAATGCAAATTGTCATGAATAAACTGAAAAACCAACATGAAGAATTCATAAAGGTAGTAGTTTTTATGTTTAAGTAGAAAATAATAATTTTGTAGCATTTTAGTCCTTTAATTTTTTTTTCATTTTTAAAGATACTTGTGTATTGCTCCAGATCCTGTGTGTATTAAGCAATGTGTAAGCATTTTGGACCTGCATAAATGCATCAATTAATCCACCCATCCATTCATCCATCCATCCATCCATCCATCCATAACTGACGGGCTCTGCACTAGACTTTAGACCAGCTTTTAGTTTGTCAATTGCACGGTCTATTTCCGTTTTTCAGAATAGCAACGCAACAAACAGAACACCTTAACACACCTTTTTAGACCAGCACACCCATGAGTCCACAAAGTGGCACAAATGGATTTGCTATTTAAACAACGTGGCACAAAACGTGAAAATTAGGGTTGCACTGGTCTGAAAATAGCAACAAATCACACCAAACATGCCTTGTGCCTTATTGCGCCGGGAGTATGATAAGGCCCTTTGCTGCCAATAAATAAAGGTTTAAATGAGCATTTCATACAAACATTTAAGAGAAAATGTCAGACAGGTGAGCCTTTAAAAATTGATCAAAGAAAGAAGTGGGTCCCGAAGTGATAAAGGTTTAGAACCCCTGCTCTAGATGACTTGTAAAATGAGTCTGTTTCCAAATAAAAAAGGAATCACACAAGACTAACGTATGGCTTCTGAGTATCTAAATTACAGCATACATTTCCAGGACTACTTCTAATGATTTTGCAGAGATTTTTCATCCTTTATATGGAACCTCCACTCCCTGTTCATTACTGGAAAATGCTGTCATCATTCAGTGTATTTAATAAACTTCTTTCATCCGTATTACTTTTCAGTGCAGCTGCAATGAGCAAGCAGCGTACTAAAGCTTTAAAAGAAAGGATGGGAAATCACCATAAAAGTATGATTGAATGAGATAACCTAAAAGCCTCCTGACAGAGAACATTGATCAAAGGCCTCTCTTTTCTACTGTACATTTGACAAATCAGAACAATCTCAGTGAGCATCAGTTATTGACAGTGCACAGATAAGAGTTCAGGCCACCCTGACCAGTACAGCCCGCTGTTATAATCAACCTCGAGACACAGTCTATATTGACCCAGGACGAATCATCATTTATAATAATTCTCTACTTCCTCAAATGAATCAAATCGCTTTTTCAATCCATTATTTGTTTTTCTGAGAGCTTAATATATCTGATCTGCAGCCAGTTAGGCCTGGAGGCATGGAGATGCATAGGAAGAGGAAAAACAAAGCGAGAGAGAAAGAAAGGATGAGGGACATTAAGGGAACAAATCTAATTTGTCCCCACAAAAAAGGGAGTGTCCCTCGGGCCAAAATGCCAATCACATGAGCCTTTCACTTCTTCATTTGTTTGAATGCAGCCTCCATTTGGTATTTAAACTAAAAGGCTCCTATCACTGCCCCCATCAAGCCTCGCACTGTCCGCTAATGCAGTCTAAAAGAGAGCGAAGTATCCGCAAAATGAAATGTTGAATGACATTTTGCCTCCGGCAAGCATGACTCAGTCGTGACAGAGAAATCTGGGCTTTGACAGCTCGTAGTCACTCTAATAATAGTCCATCTCCTGCTCTTCGTTTCACTCATCAGGACCGCAGTGGCCCTCAAGAGCGGAGTGGCTCCTGGCAGCAGAATAGCCGTCGTTGTGATAAATCGTTTGAGCTTCTCTGATTAAACATGTATAATGTGTTGGCTGTGACTGTCAACTGAAGCTTACAGAAGGGCTGTTGTGCTGCCGTTCAAAGGGCTCAACTGGTGGGGAATCAAAACCGTGCTTGATCTGTACAGATAAAAGAGCTCATTGTACTTTGAAAATATATTTCCTAACTTTCTGAACACAAAACTTTGCTCTGTTTGTTGAACTTTTGTGTTGATAAGCATTGTGTGAGTGTGTGTGTGTGCGCGATGTGTGGCAGGAGATGTTGGAAAGCCTGTCAAAGCTTACGGCGTTCCTGCCTATCTAACACCTGCTGCTCTGTTTATCCTTCTGCTTACACAAAGTCTCTTATCGTTTCAGTCTGATCTTAACAGTTTGAGTGGAACATTTCAGCCAGGGTTGTTTCATGAATCTGTCACAATGCAATGCAAATGAATCTGCTAGTGAAGGATGGGAACAGATCTGGGCAGAGAGCTGACTAGGAATGTGTTCGGTAAATCAAAATTATTTAAGATTTAACTAGTTGGTTGGTTGGAAATGTATATGTGTTAAGGAAATCTTAGTGCTCAACTGACACCAAACAGGCAATTGCACTGCTTTTTGGAGACAATATGATGCATTTAAACAATTTAACACTTTTATTTGATCAGGTAAATGATTAACGATTAGGTAATTCAATTGATCAAAAAAAAAAAAAAAAAAAAAATATATATATATATATATATATATATATATATATATATATATATATATATATATTTTTTTTTTTTTTTTACTGTAAAACTTCTTTGCAATTTTCTATATTGCACACTGAAAGATCTGACCATAAATATATTACAATTTCTTTTTATTAAATAAATAAATGCATCAATATATCCATCCATCTATTGAATGAATAAATGAATAAATTGATGAACGAACAAACAAACAATCAAACAACCAAATGAACGAATGAAAAAAAAAAAAACTATTTATATTCTCATTTGAATGTCACTTTTTGGAACTGTTCTAGAATTGTAAATATAAATCATTTGTAAAATACATTGTGAATTAGGATATAAGCCTAAAATATGGGAACTGTGTAAGAGGTACACACTAAAAATAAGTATTAAATAGCATTAAATTTAGTTCTTTGGCTCATAATCATAGAAAAAGTACAAAATATCCCAATGTCATCTTTTTCCCAATAACATAACCTATATCTTTATCTATATGATATAACACTTTAACCACTTTAACCACCCCAAGGGCTCACTAAAGAATCATTGCTGGTGCTGTATAGCACTGACATTGGTTCATTTATGACTACAAGCCAAAGAACCACTAAGCGGCCACAAAGAACTGCTAAAGAACCATTTTTTGTGTGTGTGTATTATGCATTTCATATGGCAAAAATAATGACAAACTGAAAAAAAGAGCATAAATGTTGAAATGCAGCTGTTAAACTACAAAGAGACCAAACCTTCACACTACAGGTCACTGCTATTCATTTCCTTGGAGTTGAAGCAATAAAAAACCCTCATTTAATCCCATTTCCATCGCTTTGGGAACACAGCACTAAGTCTCAGCACATGCACCGTCAACCACACACCACCCGCGTGAAATATGCTGATCTCATGATGAAATAAAATCCCAGCAGGGAACGTGGCGTTGGAAACTAGCTCAAATCTCTAAAAACTCACAACACCTCTGTCTGCTGCAATTACAGTTAACCATTTGAGAAGATCAAGGTGAATCAACTCTTTATGGTGGGAAACATGTGCCCCAGATCAACCACACAACCGTGATGTTGACTTTATCCAAACTTCTCCAGCATCTTGAACGGAAAGTATTCTGCATCGGCCACAAATGAATATGTATTCAAAGGGGGTGCATGTTGGAGTGTTTCCCAACGCTTTTCATGACAACACAAACTCAAAAGGAAGGTCCAGACAGTGTTTCTTTTCTTGTTTGTTTTTTGGGAAGCAGACACCAGATGGATCTGATTGCCAAGGCACAATTTGAACACAAAATAAATGTTCTATAGATTATACTTTAAGCTTCTTCTCTATTTTTACTTGTGAGATACTTTTGTACAAAAATTGACTCTGCATTCACAAAAAAGTGAAAAAATTACCACAACTCATGCAAAAAAAAAAAATAAATAAATAAATAAATAAATAAAAATAAAAAGTTCATGCTCTGTAATCTGGGCTTGTATAAATTAGTTTATTGTGTTTGAGCTGGTTTTGGGGTGTTTTGAGGATCTAGCGAGAACACATGTGCAGAGAAAGAGAGACATATGTTTTATGAGAGTGACAAAAGGCTGTTTGAAAATGCTGTGTAGAAAGCCCTCATACGAAGATTGTTTGGATGTGTTTTCTGCAGATGATTAGCTTCCATAATAGCCATCATTTAAAATAAGCCAAATTAACTAAAACAATGAGAGCACATTTGCTTGTATATATACATGTGTTGTGAATTAGGCAAAAGGGTGATTTTTTGATAAAAAGTTTAAAAGTTCAATTAAACATGCAATTATTAATGAATGAGACTTATTTTTAATTTAGAGTATTTATTTTTAAAATTTAACTGCAGTTCAGTGAAACAATGGCTGTAAAATTCGTCAATATTGCTCCGGCCAGTAGCAACAAACACAGCTGTTGTAATTATGGGAATAGATTGGAAAAGGTTACACTTTAAAACACAAAATTGGTTGCCAATATATTTCGATCACAGTTATTGCACTACTGTTCTAATCTGCTTGATTTATTTGACTTTCGTGCCTGTGGTGACACTCATTAGTTGAAGTCTGCAAGGTAAAACACATTTTACAGTCAGGATGATATTTTGTGCCAAATGGAAATACTAGCGTGAATTTGTAACAATTAAGCATTTTGTAAAACATTAAGTTGAATACTGGGAAAAATGCATCCAAAATGTATTTAACATCACACGCATTTGGCATAAGCCATACAGTTGAGTTATTATAAAGAAAATCTACAATACTGTCCTATTTAGCAGTTTATTTTCACACATGCAGTTTAGGGCTGAAACAATAAATAGAATTGAGAAATTATTCTGCACAGATTTTCATATTTTCTGAATGCACTGTGATTCTCTCTTGAATTGATTCTGAGCTTAATTTTTACTAATAAATGCATTGCATGGACTACAAACAGCCATACTCTGCTGTACTAAAATGCTCTACTGTTGTATCCATACTATTCCTTACACATACCACTTAAACCTTAAATAATCATATAATACCAGTTAGAAAAGGTTTAAGCGAATTACAAGGGTGTTCATTGCGAGTTGTCTTTATATTAAACTTATGGCATAAAAGCCATTTGACCACTTACACACTCCTTTTCATAAGAATATGAGTGTGGTTAAAAACCCACCTTGATTGCGATATGATGTTAAAATATCACTTTTTAGTTTAAAATTATAATGCATACAAAAAAAGTAAAAAAAAAAACAAATAAATAAAATTATAAATAGCTATGAATTAATTTATCATACCAGCCGTAGTGCTCAATTAGTAGACAAGTATTTATAGCTAAAAACCCATTCTTTAAATTTTCTTTACAAAAATTTGTGTACTAGGGATACACAACACTTTTGGGCACCTAAAATTATCAGCCGAAAATGGCTTTTTTGATTTTTGTCCAAAATATGATAATAAAAGGCTTAGCCTCACTGTCTAGTAGTGTTCAGCATGCTGGATTAACAGTCCCCACTGTCCCGCTCATTTCACTGTCCCTTCAGCAATAGTCAGTCTCCATGCAAGGGCAGTTTGTGTGCAATGTGAATTAGCTTTAACACTGGATGCGGAAAGCACTGTGCTATGAAACCCATTCATTTCAATGACTTGTGCCATGCAAGGGCAGTTTGCTGCTACACCAACCACAGCACACGAGCAGTGGAACACAATCAAAATTTAAAATAGCTCAATATTCTTTTCTGTGGATTTTCCACTCATGTACACAAATATTTACAGTATCTATGCATGAACCACGCATGCTCATTGTAAAAACAAAGCCCATTCAAATAATGTGTCCACATGACTTTTGTATAGTATACTTGTTCCTGCTGCTTGCAATACTATTACTGTGCTTTCATGGCAATTCTGGTAAAATGATGCCTCTCTATTTTTCCATAAAACAATAAAGAATTATTTTAAAACATTTCTGGTTTCAGCCAAGTGCCTCCAGAATTTAGTTATATTACATATAATATAAAAATATAAAGTACTATTACAGCCCTACTAGTACAATATATAGAGTATTAAACTAGTATACTAAAAACGGAACTGAACTGACTGACTGGATATAAGGCTAAAGATTCTCAAGGACGCACTGGCAGTGGGTTTAGGAGAATGGTACCATCTGACGTGCATGAATCTAGAACTAATATCCAAAGTGACAACCTTGGAGATTGTGGCCCAGTTTTCTACCAGAGAGAAGACCCCTTTCCACCCAAACAGGGACATGCGATACACACTCTCTTCTGCAGATATGTGCGCCTGCACAACATCTATCAAATACAAGTTTTCTCTTTGGGCACATCCATCAAAATGTACTTTTGCTCCCCCTGCCTGCAGTGGTGTCTTTTTCCAAAGCCAAACTGACTGATGGAGGCTATAAGCAAAGCAGTGGGTCAAGGAGACAAAGAACAGAAGCCTAAATAAGCTTTGTTGTTGATCAATAGTAATGTGATTTGCTTTCATTGCATTTTGGTCATCAGAGTGAACAGTAAAAGACATGTCAGCAACACCTTCTGGAACATAAGTGCTCAAGGGAAAATAAGAAAGAGCATGAAAGGATAGTGGTTAAAATATATGAAAGTAGTTGAAAAATATATGTCCACAGAAGATTTTTCAAATTAGGATTTTTGTAACACGCACGCACACGCACACGCACACGCACACACACACACACACACACACACACACACACACACACACACACACACACACACACACACACACACACACACACACACACACACACAAAGGACTGTGATAATTGTAACTTATAGTTACTTGGAAGTTTCATTCAGCGAAACATTCTGCACACACATTATTCTGATGCTACATGTAAACTAAATGCTTAATAAATCCTTTTTATTGTTCAGATAAAAACAAAACTCTTGCAAGAATCAACTGTGGATTTCTTTATGTGATATTTCAGGGCTCAATTTCTGAAACAGATCCATGGAAAATCACATTTAATAATTAAAAATGTGATCGAAATTGGATGGCTAAAATAAGCTCAAATGTTGCACCCATAAAGGTCCAGTAACAATTTGTAAAACCATTTATTCATTATTTGTAAAAACACATTGTACCTGCATTAGTTCTGACTTTTGGCACTGTAGGAGCCTAAACGTTCAGATTTAATAACCAATGCTATATAAGGATGCATTTCAGTTTTGAATATTTTTGTTTTGATGTGATGCATTTTAGATGACATGGTGTTTCAGTGGTTAGCTCTGTTGCCTCATAGGAAGGTCACTAGTTTAAGCTGGGTCAGTTGGAATTTCTGTGTGTAGTTTGCATGTTCTCCCCGTGTTTGCGTGGGGTGCTCTGGTTTTTCGCAAAGTCCAAAGACATGCAGTACAGGTGAATTGAATAGTGTATGTGTTTGAATGAGAGAGTGCATGGGTGTTTCCCAGTACTGGTTTGCAGCTGGAAGGACATCTGCTGTGTCAAACATATGCTGGATAAGTTGGTGGTTCATTCCACTGTTGTGACCTCTGATGAATAAAGGGACTAAGCCAAAGGAAAATGAATGAATGCTTGCATTTATGAACTTACATTATTCATATTTGTCGTTCAGATAAATATTCTGTACATTTTGCATTGTGCTGGCTCTTTAAGAATTGTGTCTGTTAAGTTTGACGGGAGTGTGTTAATCTAATTTGTAAATTCAAAACAAGATTTGTAAATTCACAAATCCAATTCGTAAATTCAAAACACTGTTCGTAAATACACAAATCAACTTTGTAAATTCAAACTACGATTCAAAAATACACAAATCCAATTCGTAAATTCAACACGATTCGTAAATTCAACACGATTTGTAAATACACAAATCTAATTTTAAATTCAAAACACAATTTATAATATACAAACATCCAATTTGTAAATAAAAATAATAATAATAATAATAAAAAAATCACAAATCATGTGTTGTATTTATTATGAATTTGAATTTACAAATTGGATTTTATTGAATAAATTAATGAATTTTATTTTATAAATATATTATTTTTGAGACTGACCTGACTCTATATATACTGTAACTGCTGAAAATTCAACTTTGTATCTAATCACACTTACAAAAAAGCTGATGTTTTCAGTTGAACTATACACACGATTACTGTTTGTATATTTAAATAAATACAGCCTGGTGAGCAAAAAAAACAAAAGATAAAAAATAAATAAAATAACAATATAAATAATTACAATTAATATACAATTTAAAAATATGAAACCGCAAAAAAAGTGGAAATAACATGTAACAGGACGCCAAACTGTATCATATTTAAGGGAAATACCTTCAAAAGCAAGATGGATCTTTTTTTTCTTTCCCATCTTAAAAGACACACATCACCTCTACCTCATTTCTTATCATCACAGGGGGATCATAACTTTCCCTCAAAACCACACAGCTCTCTTCCGTCTGTGAAGATGTGATGACAGCCGTAACCCATCAGTGACCACAAGCCTGAGATTACAGCAAGAGGGCTCCCTTTTGAAGGTCCATTAGGATGAGTTAGGGTGCATTCTCAAATAGGGCCATTAAAGATATGGATCGGAATTCCAAATCCAAATCTTTGCTCATAATATCTGCTCCAAGATGATGTGTGTCTTGTGATACAGCAAAAAGACTTTAGTAATGCTCATATTCACACATTCCTCAAAACATTTAAGCACTTTATATTTAACATGGATTCATTCTGAAGACGTAGCACTAAATACATTTCTGGAGATTGTGAATTGTGTAGCCAGAAGTACGTATGACTGTATTTCATTTTTTTTTAAATTACCATACGATTACCTCTGTATGGATGGCTTTCTGTCTGTTGCCAGTTTGTCCAGTTAGCTCACAATGTACGTTGGTGAACTTGAGATGCACAGAGGAGATGATCAGGATGACGGGGTTCGAGTTTGGTGAAGAACAGTTCCAGAAAGCAGGCAAAAACAAAAGCCAAAAAATACAATGAACAAGTTAATAACAGGGTGAGAATGTGGTAAAAATCAGACCAGGGCTGCAAAACTGCAAAAAATGAACCTCCAGGGACATATTTGATGGTGTCCAGAAATGTATATAGAGGTATGTTTTCAGAATGGGCCTGGGTTGTTTATATTGTAATTTCCTTGATTTATCATATTTAAAGGAAATCTCTGCATTACCTGCAATACTTAAAATGCTGGGGAGATCTTCGATGCCATCAATGCAATAAATTTACATCAGTTTTTTTGAGTTGTCAACATGATTGAAAATAAATACATTTTGATTAATTTAGACTAATTTGATTTTAATCGCTTTACACAGATTGCATTAAATTTAATGCATGAACACAAGTTTAACAGTTCTACACTTTTACCAACGTCGAATTTGAGCACTTTCCAGGTGCATTTTCAAACTTTTACAACAGTTTATAAATAGGCCTGTCACAATAATCAATAAATCTCATCGCACAACAAATGGCCATGACCTCAAGAATTTTGGTTATGCAACATATAATCGCCCATACACAAAAAACAATATCAGCAACATTTTAGTTAATTGTGCAACCTCTCTATTTCTATTAGGTGTCAGTGTCAGCATAATAAAAAACACAATAGTATCTACATTCTGCCATTATATAATGAGTGGCATAAAATGGTCTTAAAATGACAAAAATATTATTCATCGTATTATATTGTACAAAAAAAAAAGGATATCGTAACAAGCCTATTTTTAAGTGTGACATGTTTAAATGCATACATACTTCTTCACAACATATTAGATGCTAATTTATATTATATTCTTTAATATTCTAATATTTCTTTGATGGCATATTGGCCCAATCTCAAAATTAAATAGTTGAGTAGAGTTTGAGCATGTGAAATTCTGTTGTGTGAAAATTCTTTTCACCACTGCGAAAAGGGGCAGGATTAAACAAGATGATCAGACATTTTAAAGAGTGAGCAATTGGTCCATATTTTTAATTTCTGTCCAAGAGGTCATGTTTTGAACTTGATGCGATTTCGCAAGTCAGAGTTCACCAAGCTTGCAATTTGTAATGCAGCAAACTGCGAAACTTATCGCACAAGCTTGCGTTATCGATCGCGTTTCCATTCCTCTGCGTATAAATGGAGAAAAGTACACTGTGACTGCGGCTTAACTCCCTCTTAAATGTCACAAATTGAATTTTAAATATGAAATCTTTCATCTTAAATTTGTATTTATTTTATTTAAAAGGGTGGAGTTTTAAAAAAAAGTAAGGCAAATCATGTTACAGGCACATGCGCATCATTTATGCAACATGAAACCTATTTATTTTATTTAAATAGTTATTTATTATTACCTATTTATTAAGTCAAAGTATTACCAAAGCAACACAATTACACTTACAAGCAGTTTCAAGCACTTCATCCAAAATCAAAGCACTTTTCAAACCTTTTCAAGGACTTCCAGCCCCCGCATAAACCCTGAAATTCATTCCAACTAACTGATGAACCAATTAGTCTAAACAGTAACTTAATTTCCACAAGTTGCACATGAAGAACATTTTAAATAACTCATTTAGCATCTAAATTTAATGAACGAGTAGGATTTGAATCCACTGCCAGTAGCACAGCCATTGCTCATAGACAGAGAGAAATGTTTACCTCTGAGGTGTCCAAGCCTTTTTTTGTGGAGTTGGAGTTTGGTAATTACGATAATTACAGCATGGCGTGATGACACCTTTATCTCCAATCATAATCAAATATATCCAACCAAGCTAATCAAGGTCTTTGGGCTCACTAGAAACTTCCTGGCAAATCTGCTGGAATGGTTTGAGACGCATTCTGCAGGATAGTCGCCCTCCAGAAGTAAGATTGGACATTCTTGGTTTACTTTCATGTATGCTGCCTTCATGTGGTATTCTTAATAGAGGTGTCCTAACTGAAAATTGGACATGAATGTAATCTACAGTCATTATGACTACTTGGAAACTCTGATTATTTGATTTGGAGTTCATAAGCTGTTCATTCAATGTACTAGGCAATTAATCAAAATTATATTGTGAATGCAATTGAGCAAAGCGGTGATTGTCATGCACATCATGTCAGGGAAGCACAGTTCTGTGATCAGTAGTAAACCTCCTCTGAAGGCCAGAGGGCGCTCTCTAATGGAAGCTCCAAACCCAGACAAGGAAGAAGACCATGAAACCCCCACAGAAGATTTAACTGCTTTCATTGATACGTCATGACTAATAATTGCATGATAATAAAATAATCTCACAGAATGATTTATTCCAAACAATCAACTGTTATGAAGTGAGTTTGGAGTAAAAACATGTTGTTAGATGTGGTAAAACTTACAACACAGAAAAATAGTTCATCAAGAAGCTACACATACAGCTTTTATTATCACCAAAGAATTATCTTGATGTAATTTTTATCAGAGTAAATCAAAGCCACTTTCAATTAGAGCTACACAATTAATCGAAAAAAGATTGCGATCTCGATTCGACCCCTTAGACGATCTTAATCCAGCATTTTCTATGATTCTGCCAATCATCTGCCGCACGAGTCTTTTCATTGTTTCACATATACTGCTCAGTGACATGGACACCTCCAAATGATTTTAAAATGTCACATACTGTATTTAAAAGGTATAATTCACCTAAAAATGTCATTTCTGTCTTCACATAATGCTGCATTCGCGGCCGGGAAATCATACGTGATGTGGGCTGCTGACCGTGAGCTGTTACCACAGAGAGAGCAGGCGCGCGTCTACTTTAGTGAACAGAACCTGATATGCTGTGAATAACGGGTAATAAATTTGTAAATAATATTCAGTTTGTGGCACAGAGTGATTGTTTGAGAGCCGTGCGCGAGCAGTGAAAATGAAACTGAAAGCGTGCACTTAATTTAAATAATCATACCGCATTTTAGAGTTATGAATGCGAAAAGCATTTGATATGTTTTTTCTTTTTATAGCGAACACACAGTTGTGCATGAAAATAAATGTTTACAGTGTCAGTATAACTACTCTAGCCTATTTAATGTTGATTTTACCAGTGAATAAAATGGTCTTATAATGTTGTCAAATGACAGACTGCAAGCATAGGCCTATATCTCAAACATAATTCACCATCAGAATTAGTATAAGTACAATAAAATAATTTATAGAAACCAGTAGACCTACACCTATTATTGATTTACCCTATGTTTGAGAAAAAAACTGTAATAATTTCTGACTTACATAAACCTTTATTTTACATCTACAGAATCATAAGAAAAACGTGATCTTTATTTTAAGCAAAAAAATAATGATTTTAATTTTAGTCAGAATCATGCAGCTTTACTTTCAATCAATCGCCCAGCTTTGCTGGTGTCATTGAAAAAATACCATAGTAATTTATAGTAAATACTATAGTACATATATATATATATATATATATATATATATATATATATATATATATATATATATATATATATATATATATATATATATATATATATATATTGAACCATACTATAGTAAAGTTCAATATACTGTAATTCTAATAGTATTTACAACACTTTGTTAATGAATGCTATGGAATACGGTACCATCAACTATTGTGAACTAATAAACTATCAAATTTGTTGCATAATTCCATTTTTTGCAAAACATTTAAATTACTTGCACTATCAGTTGCTTTGGCCCTATCAAATTTGACTGTATTGAAGAAACTGCTTAAAGTTTGGTCCCTTCATGTTATGTATACAATAGCTTAAAGGTCCCGTGAAATTAAAATAATGTTTTTTTTTAGATGTTAGCATCAGTATGTTAGTCTTAAAGATATCTATAATCTAGTGCGCTCCAAAACAGTAACAAAATTAGCATTTAGAAGATTTAAACATAAAAAGCTTGCAGTTTGTCATTTCCCCTTAAATGGATCAACGATTTTTTTCAGCGAATCTTCCAACCAATAAAATGCTCTCTAGTATCTGACATAGCCCGCCCCCTGTGATAAAACAAAATGCTATTGTTTTTTTTAAAGGGGAAGAGCTACTCTATATACCGCCCTGTCTTCATATTTCAGTTAAGATAACATCAACCATCCAATGAAAATGCATATTCCAAAGCAGTCCATGGGACCTTTAAGCATTTTTAAAGTACCCCAAACTATACTAAGCCTGAGCAATCTAACAAAAAGAATTACTAATTACATTGTAAAGCATGTATTTTGTAATCTGTAGTAAAATACATATCAACAGTAACCTTTTCAGCCCTAATGATATGAAGCACTGTGCTATAAACTGTTGTAAATAACAATGATGGTCTTTACCCATCCTTTTTGCTCTTACAGTCACATACTGTAATTTATATGTCTACATCTCATCATCCTGATGGCTAGTTCCTACAACTGGGTACCTACAGTATATATCTCCCTTTATTAAAAGCCCCTTTCTTATCCTGTCCTATGCAACGTACCTAATGCTGGAAACTAGAAATCCACACCTCTATCTACAAAATAACTACAACCTTAATCAGTAATAATAATACACTTGCAGAAATTAGAATTGAAATTACACACAGTACTGAGGTTTATGTAATGATAAAATTGTCAACATCAGAATATTCAAGTCAATACGACAAGACAACAATCATGAGTGGGTAAGAATAAAAGCTTTCACCTTATTTCCTCAGTCAAAGTGAACAGTTGATTGGATGAGGTTGAAATGAAACAGAATGTTAATTTTACTCTTATGGGCTATTAAATACAGTGGTAAAGCACAATCTGAACCTCCAGAGGTCTATTTTCCCACCAGTGAGGGCTTGTTCTTTACTGTAAAATCAAATGTGGCTTCGACGTTCTGCGAAATTGTGCCTGACACTTTGGAGACTATTGTTGCAACACTTAAATCTAATAGCATCCACTATAGATGATTTGTTATTGTACAGCCAGGAGCAAATATGCCTCAACAAGCAGTCGGGGTACTTTCGTAGAGTGTGTCAATAGGTGGATGAGAACTTACAAGGTTTAACCCTATAAAAACAAAGAGGTTTTACGTTACATATGTATTTTGCAGCATCAGCGTCTCCTGGTAAAATCATTAGTGGGTGTTTGTGAGAGATGCCAGCCATAAAGGTACAGTGAAGGATGCAGAGGTAATAAATCTATGTTTGAGGAATTGATTAACTTCTTTAACCTCATTTTTTTCCAGACATGAAAAATGAGATTTTAATACCGACCATGTTTTCTGTTCTGAAAAACAAAAATCTTTAGACGACGAACATAGCTTTGGTCCAGACTCCAGGCTGGAAGGGATTTCTGAAATTGGCTTCAGGTTTACGAGACGTGTATAAAATTATAGATCATGGTATACATGGCTCACATAAATGTCAGTGGAATGCTTTCATCACAGTGATGTCTCTATATCGCATAATATATCTCTGGTACAACGTTTCAGCTCTCAACAATGAAGATAGTGGGGTCACAACATATGTTTGTTGACCATGTACATGTGTTTTTATGCCACGCAAACTTAAATATTTAGTTTTCTGTCAAGTATGTTAGGTTGTTGCACATCATGTCCATCAAGATTCTAATAAAGTTATCTAGTTAACTGTAACAGCAGAACTACTGAGGCAGACATTTTGATTAATTATTTTTATTCTGTAAATTAAAAACTGCTAAAATTGCAAAACACAAAACAGTTCTGAGTATTTGAATTTTTTGTTGGCTTTTGTGCTTCGTTTGAGACCAAAAAGAAATTAGAAAAATAACAAACCAATTAGATTTTTATCAATTTGAGTGATGGTATACTGATTTCGAACTGTCCGACACCCATGTGCTGAAGTAGGCAGGGTTATAAATATGTCATGGCACTCAAGTGGACTTAACAAGAGAATAACAGTTTCAGCCAGGGCAAACAGCCTTTTACGGCGAGAAGTGCACTAAATGAAACAATGAGTATGTTTACGGACATCAATAATCCAATCAATTTTAACACAATTAAGACAGTAGTCTGATTAAGAGTCTACCATGTACACAGTGACTTTTGATGAATTTAATCCAATTAAGGTCATAATCAAATTATTACGACATGTGGAGTATGACGATTTTAGTCACAGTACAGACATGTAAACACAGCAATCAAACTATTATCTACAAACTATTATGTGGCATTTTTGCTGCATTTTAAGACATTCCATACACACACGGTTGTTTGACACTATTCTCTGCACCTACTGAGTCAATAAAGGACTACAGACACACCGCAAAAGGCAGAGGTTTTTCTTTTCTCCCATTTAGTGTGCAATATTAAATTCCATTAAAACAACACTCTTCCACCAGTCCTTCATTCATACTCGCATCCAGTACCTCAGTTTGTCCATAAATAAAATGTTTCTGAATGAAATTGAAACTACTAAACTGCTTTTAAAATAAAAAAAATTAAAATTAAATACCCAGAATTACATGAAACTCTGGATAAAACATGGATAGCGTGGTGATGCAATGATTTTAATCAATCTGTGTTATAACATGTAAAATGGAATCATGAAAGGAACTTTTAAAAAGTAACTTATGTAAAAACCTTAATGATATTATTGTCTTAATCAGATTAAGGCAAATAATTTGATTACTGATATGACAAATGTAAACATAGTCAATGTTAAGAACTTTATCAAATGTGGCACGATGCAGATATGCTTATCGTCCGGTGTGAATTTCTCAGCGAGTAAAGGTACAGGTGTGGATATATCTATACCAGCTATGATACTCAACCCTCAACTCTGACACTGAACTGTGTGGATACATACCTCAACTAAGGTGGAGTTGCAGGACACACCCACCAATTGTGCAATCATCATGGACCAATGGTACGTCAAAGGTGTTCAGTATGAAAAATAACTCACCTAAGACATTTGCTTTGGTTTCGAACAGGTGAAACGAGCTCTTCATTTTGGCTAGATTTAATATGAAATAACAACATCAAGTTCTTTTTTCGATGTCATTTGAAGTATACTGGGCCATAACTCAAACACAATTATAGGCTTTATTATAAAAAGACCGTAATTGTAATGACTTCATAAAATATGATGACAGATATTCAATGCCTAATTCTAAAATCTCATTAAAGCATCAAATTTAAATATGATGTGACAGATTAAATTCTGTACAATCTTGTATGAATGGTCAGAAAGACCACATGGGCTATTTTAATACACTGTAAAAAAAAATCTGATTGCCTTAAATTTTTAAGCTGAATCAAATTAACCTCGTGAGCCCATTGAACTTATATTATGTTAAACTGACTTACAACAGCTTGCATAACTTATAAAATTAAGTTTAAACATAATTAACGTAAAATTAACTAAAAACATATGCTGTCATGACTAATTGATTGTATATTTTTTACGGTGCACACACACACAAGCACGCACGCACGCACAAAATGATAGATTGACTCAACCTAGAATTATAAGTCAACTTGCTGCACACTTTTTTTGAGTTGACACAACTTTTAACATTAGCAATGCAATTGACTCGATTAAGGTTGAGTTAACCAAGAAAAAAGCTCTGCAGCAAGTTCCTTTACAAATTTAAGTTAAATCGACGATTGGTTTTTACAGTGTAGTTGTAGTTGTAGTGTCAATAAAATTATTAGGTGTGTTAAAAATTCTAAATAAATTAAAACTCTTGATTTGTATGCCAAAAGTGTGCCTATGAATTAAATGCAAATTAAATAAAAAAATAATAAATTATTATTGCATTATGTTTTAGTTTGTGAAGAAAAATAACACAAAAAAACAACAACAATAACAATACATTAAAAATAGAATTTTGATTAAATGAAATTGTAAATAATATTGAATAAGTCAATAGTATTGGTCAACCAGGGGTCCGCAAAAAGAAAATCTATATATTGAGCCCTGCAAAAAAAGCTAATATTATCTTAAAATTTTACGTCTTCATTCTCCACAACTTCATTCTCCAGGCTAGGATTTATTTGAAAAGAGCTTGAGGTATTAAGACACATCCAAACAGCAGAATTACATAACCCCTCTGCTGATCTCTTTGTATGAAATGGTACATTCCTTCCTCTCCTTCCATCTGCTTGATTCACCACACATAATACAGATGATTAGAGCCGTTACGAGTTACATCACAGCATATGTCTTTTTTTTATTATTATTTTGTCTCTTTTGGTCTTTGGACATATTGAAGAGAGTAAGTTCACACATGCAGTTCCCATTTGTGTTGATGATGTTCTTTTAAATGAACATCTGATCTCCGACATTTATTGCCCTCCTGTCTTAAGTCTAGATAAAGGCCTTTCGGGGCCCACAGCACATGTTTTTATTAAAGCTAGTATTTAAAACTTCCTTTTTAAAAAGGTTCTGCTTTGAAATCAGTCTAAACATCACAAATCAGGACTGATGAAATCCTTGTTGAAATGATAAAGTGAAAGTGTCTTGCGACCTTCAATCTTCCAAAGACTGAAAGTGATCTCATTTTAATGTCAAACAGGAACAGGTGCTGTAAAAGTGTAGATCAAATAAACAAGCTTGTGTAGGGTTTGTATACTCCAAGGGCTAACTAAGTTGTTACAGCACACTGCTGCCTTATGTAATCTGTCTTACAGTAGTAGTACCGTTTGCTTGTTTTAATCAAGCCTCTGTATTCAACAAACAAGCTCTTCCAGAGATCTAATCTCAACGCAGATGTTACTGGGGAAAATAGCCTGAAGGGTGGCCTAATTTAGCAATAATTTGTTTAGCTGACCCTACAGCGAGCTGACTGATGTCTAGATTGATGGACTCAGGAGCTAATTATTTGATTGTTCAGGGCGGGACATTTAGGCGTAACACAAACAAACCATTTTCAGTCTGATCCTTCTCAGAATCAAATTCAGGTGAAGAGTTCCTGCTTCCAGCCAAAGTGGATATGCATTCGCTAACCAGCCTCAACCAACCTCACTGACCTCCTATTAACTAAGAAGGAAATGGACACCCTAGTAAGGGTATTACGGTTTAGCAATTTTAAATTAGCCGTTTTCAGTATTTTAAGGTTTGCTTTAGTTTTGTTTTGGTTTGTTTCATTAGAGGTTTTGTTAGTTTCAGTTCAGTTTATGTTCTTAACACTGGAGCTACCGGAATTCTATATATCATATTACCATAGCAGTCATTCTGATCGTCCTCATGTAAGACGATATTGTCACATCGATTTTACATTTAGAACTTCTTTTGAGATTTTAAAATTAGGCTTTTAATGTCTGTCATCATTTTTAATTAAGCCATCACTCAAAAAAACAGAATCTTTTTGGTAACACAGCCTATAAATGTACAGTTAAGCTACATTGATATTGTCCGAGCCTCACTTTCACAAGCAGAGGAGGTTTTGTTTTCGTGACACTGAATATGCTGTTTTGAAAGAAATATCTTAAATAAAGTTGTTTTTGTTAGCCTGAAGTTGCTATGCAACAGATGCATGCAAACATAAATTCACAGGGAAAAGTAGCAGACACTGAAATGCATGCAGTCATTTTGACCGCCATGGTAGTTCTAGAAATACTTAATGCTCTTTTGTGCTTTATTTATTTTTTTAATAAAATAAGTGCTGAAAGGAAAAATACACATACTTAGTAAAATTCAGGAAATTATAGATATGTGCTTTATTTTAATAAAGTTAATACATTGTGAAAAATTAAAAACAATCTAAATAAAAAAATAGTTTCGAACCCCAGCAGTTGGGATTTATGTGGGGAGTTTGGAGTATGGTTTCCTCCAGGTGCTCTGGTTTACCCCAAGGACCAAAGACATGTAATACAGGTGCATTGAATAACGTAAATTAGCCGTAGTGTATGTGAGTGTTTGCAAGATTGTGTGAGAGTTTCCCAGTGTTGGGTTGTGGCTGCAAGGGCATCCGCACTTAAAACATGTATTGGATAAGTTGGCAAATTGGCCGCATGCATTTTCATGCCTGATACTCTGGCCTGTGCCTTTGGATGTTTGTGGCTGTGTTGTCCAGCAAGTTTATGATAACAAGACATAACATTCTGATAGCAAATAAACAACCTTGCTTTGCAAACTATAAAAAAACACAACAATTTTACGGTAGTGAAAAAAATGTTGCTCTCTCGTTTGGTGTTTGGGTTTCTGAGATCACTACTCCTACTGATTTTGAAGGGACGGATGGCTATATAATGTCCTTTCCAATCATGCATGCGTCATTAAGACTGTGGGATACAGTATTAGCATAACCACCAGGCCCGGATTGGCTAATCGGGAGGACCGGGAGAATTCCCGGTGGGCCGGTCCGTTTTTTGGCCGCGAGGGCCGGTGTCCCTAGCTCCAGAATCTGTTGCTCTCAGCAGTCACACTTTTTAAATTTATTTATTTACTTGACCACAGCCTTTTTATTCATTATTTTGCCGCAACTCTTTTCATCTATTTTAATGATTATGAAGTTCAGTTGTGTCTCCTTTCTAAACACAGCTATTGTGGTCCAGCGGTTAGCTCATTAGATTAAGACGCTGCGGACCCGGGTTCGATCCTCGTTAGAGTAACTTATTGTTATCATTTTTATTGTTAAGACATATAATACTGTTAGGGTTGTTGAACATTTGAAGTTCTAAAGCAGCTGTTTTCTCAAAAAAAAAGATGTGATAGTGTCATTAGAAACTGATTTGGAAATGACCTTATTTTAATATAGTCAGTCGTGAACTGAGGTGGGCTGGTCTGAGGCTTGAAACTCCAGGGCTGAAAAGGTGTCCCACTCCGGCCCTGATAACCACATTTCCCTTTCAGATCATAGTGAAGTGGTTTTATGCTCTCATGCTTCCCAGGAATGGAAAGGTGCATGAGCAAAGTGAGATACGCACATTCGAGAGTGGTCTAGTAACTTGTACACAAATTATAGGCTATTACAAAAAAGATGGGTAATGACTGGGGCCAGACAGAATCTGTGGACATTTCTTGCTATTTCTGCAGAGAATTTTGTGAGATTAATAAATAAATAAACAAAATAAAAAAAAACCTGTGGATTTATGCGGAATGATTTTAGGAGTATTGTTTTTACTTTTATTTAATGTTTCCAATGCAAATTCAATTAGATCCACTTATTTGGTAAACAAAGCAAGTCTCTCATATAATATATTGACTAAAAGCCAGAACATTTTACTTTACAAAATCTATGTCATAAGAACATTTTCATATCAGTCAATAATATTCCTGAATATTATTTAAAAAACTGAATAAATGTAAATTTACACACATATACACAAGTAAATACATAGATTCAATAATATAAATAAAAATCTGCACACTGGCACCTTCAGCATCAACTCTTGATGGAGGGCGTGTCTAAAATTGGGGCTGACGCAACCGTCACAGCAGCATCAGCCAATAAAATTAGATCACAATCAGATACTGTCTGAGCTAGGATTACTACATGAAGCGATCTGATTGGCCGACGCTTCCACTGGTGCTTGAAAAGTTTAGAAATTCCCAACTTCTGTAGCTAGTGACACAAAGCAGACAGACGCAAAATTTCAACTCGGCAACGCTTGATGTCCCCCATTCAAAGTAAATCGTAAGGTTGATGCCCCGTGTGAATGGAGAGTTTTGCACGAAAAAAAAAAAAAAAAAAAGTCAATAATTTTTTTGCTCCCCTATCTTTACTCCTGGCAGCACCCGGACCTAATGTAGAAAACAGGCGAATAAGGTTGTTTTTGGCACACTGTATAATCAGTTGAACTAGATGGAATATTTTGAAATTTTTTGGTTCCTTTTCTGAACTTTGAACATGTCTGAATCATTGCTAGGATGAGATAGCTTTCAGATTTCATCTCAAATATCTTCTTTTTTTCTGAAGATGAACGAAAGTCTCAGACGTTTGGAACCACATGAGGGTGAGTAATCAATAACAGAATTAGCATTTTTGGGTGAACTAATCCTTTAAATGTGGAAAAAGAGATTCTTTTGCTAGATGTTATTATTATTATTTCAGCTAACAAAAATGCTTTTCACAAATCATCTTAGTCTAAGTTTCAGTTTCTATTTAAGAAAATAGCCTTGCACCTGAAGCTGAAACTCATCTAATACTCATCTGGGGGGGTTTGGGCAAACAGGCAGAAAGAGAATGAAGAATGTGGGACAGAGAAGAGGAATCCCATATGCAGAAAATCCTGGATAATGTCAGACTACTGTGTACCTTCTTGAGACAAGACGGCACTAACTGTCTAACCGTCCAAGAGGAGATTAAAACCAGACCAGCTACTCCAGGGGTTTCTGAGATCACTACTCCTACTGAT
Organism: Danio rerio; assembly: GCF_052040795.2. Taxonomy (NCBI): domain Eukaryota; kingdom Metazoa; phylum Chordata; class Actinopteri; order Cypriniformes; family Danionidae; genus Danio; species Danio rerio. The sequence goes on from NC_141023.1 coordinate 19,802,340, forward strand.
TTTGGAAGGGACGGATGGTTCAATAATGTCCTTTCCAATCATGCATGCGTCATTAAGACTGCGGGATACAGTATCAGCATAACCACATTTCCCTTTCAGATCATACGGAAGTGGTTTTATGCTCTCATGCCTCCCAGGAATGGAAAGGGCATAAGGCCAAACTTACAAAAAAAAAATCAACCTATAGAAATGTTTTTCTAAGCCAATCCCCAGAACTAAATTTCAATCTCAGAGGACAGGCGTGTAAGTGTTGTACTAGAGATAATATTTTCTTAAAAGTTAAATATCCAATAGACTGTACTATCACAGAAACCACAAGTTGCAGCATGTGGGCTGAATGACTGGTCCTGGACTTTCAGTTTTGTCAATGAGACGCAACATGATCCATCGCTGCAAAACAAAGAACTTTAGGACATCTGTTAATTCAATGCAGTGTTCAATAATATATCTAAACTACCAGACAAACATTACTTTAAAAACATTATTTATTCGAAAGACATCACACTTCTACTCACCAAGGCTAAATGATTAAAAAGTAAAAGCAATTTAGTGAACTGTTATTCCTGTCATGCATATATATAAACTTCTGGTATAACATTGATATAGAACTATTAACTATTTTGACACATTAAATTCATGAAAAGAGGCAGCAAAGATATTTATAAGGTTACAAAACATATTTTTTCTTATTGTAACGTTTTGAAAAAAAAATCATCATTGATATGAACTTATTAATGACTGAAAAGAACACACCATTTTATCCTCGACTTCTAAACAATTCACATGAGGAAATAAAGAGAATAAATTACACTAAAATATGTTCACACAAGAAACAACATTTAATCTTAATTTAATTAACATTTCTTAATATTGGTGATTTTAGTGCTACTTGTAGTATAGGAACACACTCTCTCTCTCTCTCTCACTCACACTCACACACACACGCACACGCACACACACACACACACACACACACACACACACACACACACACACACACACACACACACACACACACACACACACACACGTATGTATTTGTGTATGGATGTAAATATATATATATATATATATATATATATATATGTTCTACCTTATAATCCTAAAATGTCAGTGAAATAACCTGCTTTTACATCACTTTAGATATTACGCTAGAGAATCTTTTGAATACTAGCTCTAAAATTATGTTCGTGAAATAGCTACGGTTTCTGCTGTTCTGACATCAGCTGCAGATGTGAATGAATGGCGCAAGAAAGTAGTTCCTAATACAAAAGGATTTTTAGGCTCTACATGTTTGATTTTCTTTTTTTGTATAAAAGATAATGCCATCAAACTGTTGTATACAATGTAAATGCAATATGGTTGTATATTGTCACTGGTGGGACATTAAGGCACTCTGCCTGTGGCCAATGCACGCCTCCCAGCAGTGCCGATAAACAGCCATATCGCACTGCTACTCATATATATATATATATATATATATATATATATATATATATATATATATATATATATATATATATATATATATATATATATATATATACACACATATTTTCTTAAAGCTTATGGCATTATATGCTTCAATTCATGCCTTAATTCTTCAATTGTAGCATTTTTTGCTTTTTCTCAAGAACCATTAAGCAGGTCGCACACCAGAAGCGCCGCTCGGCGCCGCGACACGGCGCGTACATGACAGATTAAAGTATCGCACACCAGACGCGCACATTCGAATGATATTTAACATGAAACTAATCAGATGGCGCTCTGTGGCGCGGCTGAAAAATGAACTGCGTCCTGAGCCGTCGCCGGGCGCCGCCGACAGCCGCCGACTTGCGGCGCCGGTGTGTGTATCCTGATAGAAACCTATGATTAGAATTCTAAAATACGTGGCGCTGCGCGGCGCGCCGCCGAGCGTCGCTTCTGGTGTGCGACCTGCTTTAGACTTGCAAAATCCTAGAGCTACTGATTTATACACGCACAAACAAAACCTCCTATAGAAATCTGCATAATACAGAACTCTAATATAGAACAACCTCTATAATTAAAACAATAAGCCACACAAAACAATCTTAATTTTCTAAACATCAATCCCTTTGATCCGCAGCTTGAAAATTACTGAGAATCTCTGCATAACTTTAAACAAGCTCCACTTTGACACCAATTTGCTTTCTCTGTCTGCTCAAAGATTTCATGCTTCAGAAAGTTGAGGAACAGAATCTAAATGACACGGCATACTGCAAGTGTTTGTATTGACTGAACAAGAACAAACTGTGATGAAAAGCACGTCAGCGCTGAGGCTGTAGAAACATGTCAAACATGTCCTCACCAATCACATGACACAAGTCCAGCAACCATAAAAAAAATGCCACACAGTGGAGTTATTTTCCATGATTTCTTTGGAAGTGGTGCGTCAGATCATTCCTGCATGTCTTGGTGTTTATACTTACACATGCTCTTTTTTTTTTTTTTTTTTTGCAACAGACTGCATTTCAAATGGTTTGCACCTTCTGTATGTGGAGCTTTCATTTAAAGGGAATGAAGCAAATCATTTAAAATAATATGGCTATGCTACAAATAATCCTCATCGTGATAACTGAGTGAGATTGCATATGTCTTTTAGACTCATAAAACAGTCAGTTATAATATTAAAATTATCAATAGATGTACAAGTTCTAATGTGTTCTGGGAGAGAGTACGTCAAATAATAACCCTAAAAGTTTACGGCTTAGAGAGTGTACATGCAAAGTCTAATACAGTACAAGACCTTGAGTTTTACTTTATTTTCTTTTATCTTGGACTTTATCTAAAACTTTATTTTATAATTTTATTAATTAAAAGTCTCTAATCTCTAAGCGCATCTCAAACATACAAAAAGTAAATAAGTAAAATATCCAGTTGAAGTCAGAATTATAAGCCGCCCTGAATTATTTGACCCCCTGTTTATTTTTTGCCCCAATTTCTGTTTAATGGAGAGCAGATTTTTTTCAACACATTTCTAAACATAATAGTTTTAATAACTCATTTCTAATAACTGATTTACTTTATCTTTGCCATGAGGACAGTAAATAATATTTGACTAGATATTTTTCAAGACATTTCTATACAGCTTAAAGTGACATTTAAAGGCTTAACTAGGTTAATTAAGTTAACTAGGCAGGTTAGGGTAATTAGGCAACTCATTGTATAATGATGGTTTGTTCTGTAGACGATTGAAAAAAAAAGCTTAAAGGTGCTAATAATTTTGTCCTTAAAATGGTGTTTGGAAAATTAATAACTGTATTTATTCTAGCTGAAATAAAACAAATAAGACTTTTTTTCCAGAAGAAAAATATTATCAGACATATTGTGAAAATTTCATTGCTCTGTTAAACATCATTTGGAAAATATATATATATTAAAAAAAATCAAATAAAAGGGGGCCTAATAATTCAGACTTCAACTGTTTATGCAAGGATACATGCATGAAAGACAAGGCAAAGCAAAGTAATTACAGTAAAAACAAAGAAAAATGTAAAATCTAATAAAAGATATCCTAAAATTTTTAATTCTCAATTTAGGTTGATTTTGTGAAATTTAGGTTAAATTTAAGTTTTTAGCAACAGAAAAGTTCAGCATGGCATGGAGTTTGGCAATGTTTCTCAAATGAAAAGATGATGTCTTGACTGTGTTTCGCACATGAGGTTCAGATGTAAGGTTGGCATTAAATACCACACCCAGATTTTTAGTTTAGTTTAAAACTCTAAAGCAGAGCCAACCGTACAAAAGTCTGCTCTGCTTTGCACAACTGGTGCAGTAAACCAGTAAGTTTCAAACATCTATTTTTAAATTTGAGAAAGACACTGGAAAAGAAAGTAAACAGCCATATTGTCATCTGGTTTTGAGTGTATATAGATTTGAGTGTCATCTTCATGAAAGTAAAAGTTAAGGCCATGTTCTGACATTTAAAGTGCAAATATTTCTAAAGCCAAAAGGTCAACAACAAAACCTTCACATTTAAATTGTTACATTTTTCACATTGTTCAGGGCTATGTGCTCACAAACAGCCAGATCTGTCTAAATGTATATGCTTGTTGCCATATTTAATAGTGCATTGAATTAATATCAGCTTTTGTGATTTGAAAATTTCATTCTCTTTTCTGCACCCTTTCAAATTGCGATTTCAGTTTAGGAATGATTAATCGTGCAGACCTATGCCATAATATTGTAAACTTCCAAAAAATAAAAAAGCAACATGAGATTTGACTCACTTCAAGCCTGAATTCGCATCTTTGTTGGAACTTTAAGCAGACATATGGCCCTTTGGTACTGAATGGTACGATACAGTTCGGTACGCTTATGGCTGTTTCCACTGTCAAGTGTTACCAAAAAGTCAACCATACCACACAATTTTTGGGTGCCCTTTCTAAAGGATACCTAGCACAACAAAAGGGTACCAAAAGGCAGAGCCAGACGCGCAGCTATATGCTACTGGTTTACAGAGATACGTCACCAGCATATACACAAGCCAGGACATTGATAACTAAGGAAGCTTCATTTTTTAAATACACACCCGAGACACTACACCATAATAATACATACATATAATAACAATCCATGGTCAACCCAAGCTCAAACAAACTTTGTCAAGAAGAACACAATCTGCCATGTTCTGTTTTTTACTAGGTCATTTAAAAGCGAGAGTGGTTTCACATTTTCGAGAGAGAGAAAATTAATTTCTAAACCTGTCTTCTACTCAACCCAACGTTTCAATCACAATTATTCAATTATCACTCTGCTGGGTCACCTAATTTGGCTCACCTCACCTTATGGCACTTCCTGTGACCTCAGAGTCGCCTCCATCTGTTATTGGCTGGTGTGTGAAATCAGCTTTGTTCTGCACTTGAGTTTGGCTGCCTAAATGATTCAAATGGAGCGTGTCTGATTGGGTTAGAGCAGCTTGGGGGAAACCATATGTACCGAATTTCCCTAAAGGACAACAGTTGAGTCGAGAGCTCCCAAAGAGGACCTGCAATTAAGACTAACTGAGGTGCTTCCAGAACAAGCTCAGCCACGTCGATTGATGAAGAAAGCATCAAAGCGTATGTCTAATGTGGCATGAAATTCACCACTGCAGTTTCTGGATGGTTAACCCTACAACTGAACAAACTCATCCAGACTAATTCTTCAATATTTGTGGAACGTTTATTCAGAGGACAAAGACTTAATGTAAGTGCGGATGCCTGCTGAAAAACATTATTCAAGACTGCAATGCCACTAATTTAAAAGATAGAACAGACATGTACTTTTAGTCACAAAGCTCAGAAATTGATTACATGGGGTCTTATAGACAATTACATTACATTTACTCATTTAGCAGACACGTTTGCCCAAAGTGACTTACAAATGAGGAGACATTCAGCGATTCAATAAGAAGAGGCAATACACACCAGAAGTGCTTATTATACAAAGCAATTGTTAGTGCTCAGGGAATTAAGAGTAAGAGGAGATGGGAATTTTTTATGTGCTTAGGTGGGTTTTTAGATTTAGAGACACCTCAACATTCAGAATATGTCAATAGTACAGTAACAAACATATAGAGTAGGGCTGCTTGATTATGGGAAAAATTATAATCACGATTATTTGGGTCATAATTGTAATCACGATTATTCAAAACAACATAAGTCAAAATTATTCGAGCTCCTGTGAATCCCAAATGATGTTTTAACAGAGCAAGGAATTGTTCACAGTATTTGCTATAATATTTTTTTCTTCTGGAGAAAGTCTTTTTATTTCGGCTAGAATAAAAGCAGGTTTAAATAGTTTGAAACCAATTTTAAGGTCAATATATTTTTTCATTGGCTGCAGAAGAAACTACAGTTATACAATGACTTGCCTAATTACCCTAAATAAGCCATTAAACTGCAGTTTAAGCTGAATGATTGTATCTTGAAAAATATGAAGTAAAATATTATTTAATGTCAACATAGCAAAGATAAAATAAGAAATGTTATTAGAAATGAGTTATTAAATCTATTAGGTTTAGAAATGGGTTAAAAAATCTTTCCGTAAACAGAATTTTTAAGGGAAAGGTTCGCTAATAATTCAGGAGGGCAAATAATTCTGACTTTACCTTTATATAGAGAGTCATTTTCCTCCCTGTCAAAAAGAAAAGGGAAATAAATGCAATAGAATAAAAATCTAAAACATAATACTTTTACCGCAGTGTGGTTCTAATTTATGGTTTCATGTTCAAATCTAATTTACTCGCTTCATTCGCACGTCAAATCTGCTTCATTTGTGTATCAAATTCACCTCACAACAGAAGCAGATTTGCGTGATGGGGATGGGCTTCTATCTGTTTTGTGACTCTAGCATCGTTGCTAAATGGCTAACATGGATTTTATGGAGAGAGTAGTTGTGTTTATGTGCTTTATAAAGGCTGAAAAACAGCATCGATTTGATTGGAGCCGTTTCGGAGTACACTAGATCCTTTCAGAGGTGCACCCAGATCTGTGAGCTCATAAGCTTCTCCAGAAACTTAACCTGGTTGATGGAAGCTTTCAGCGGTGCTTCCAACTGAGCCGAGCCCAGTTTAATGAGCTGTTGTCGGTGTAGGCAGGAGGTTTTTCCCCCAGGACACCAGCAACAGAATCAGCAGCAACAATCATGCCCCCACAAGAGCAAGCTCCTGATTGGTTAACGTGGCGCGAATGTCTGCTGAAGTTCAAATTTTTGAACTCAAGCGATTTGCACAATACGCATATTAATCGCATCTATCTCATCAATTGCGCAAAACACTCAACTCGCGCCTCTTCATTTGTGCAAATTGCTTCATTCATGCCACCTCATTCGTTTGCGAATGATGCTTCTTCTGCGTCTGGTGTGAACGCAGCATAAAAGTGCTCTAGTGTCAGGCGCTAGAAGCCATTGGCCTAGTCTTTGGCCTCCTTGTTAGAGCAACCGACTCCCATGTAAAAAAAATAAATAAATAAATAAATCGCCAGTTCAATTGCAGCTCAGCATGGATTGGGTGCAGTAGGAACGGTGGGTTTTACATAGGGGCTCGCCTGGGAGGAGAATGAGGTTTAAGGGGTGTGTGTAACAGAGGTAAGCTAGTGAAGTGCTTTGCATGTAAAGCTCACTCTTCTGACCTCAAAAGGTGCACTACCGACAGAAACTAGATTCTATGGTATTCAGGCTCCTTGTTAGAGCAACTGACTCCCATGCAAAGAGTTGCTGGTTCGGTCCAGCTCAGACTGGGTTGGGTGCAGTAAGACCGGTGAGTTACATTTATATACATTACAATTTTATATAAAATACACAAAAATATAAACAAGAGATGCACAATTTAAAATGTGTTAATGTTTAAATTGATCATAAGCCAGCAAATGCATATCTTAAACAAAATAAGAAAGCAACAAGTAGGAAGTTAACTAATTCTGGGGAAAATGTATCAGAATCAGAATGACCTTTATTCGTTAAGTGTGAATTATTGATTAATGAGCAATGTGTGCACACATAATAAGTTGATTTTTAAGTTATACAAATCATTAACACAATAATAGAACTGTATTTGTTATGACCCATACATAAAAGGGAGACTGATGTGGTAGCAATACAAGTTGGCCTGATTTTATTTTATTTTATTACTTTTCAATTATCATCACATCATAAATAGT